>NC_021164.2:37713331-37753761 GCF_000331145.2 Cicer arietinum
TCTTGTCCCCCCGGCTGTCCAACCACCTTATGCGATTGTTGATCCTCCTCGTTACCCCTTTCGTCAACTTTGTCTGAGCCTTCTTCCAATAAAGAGTATGTTCTTGATCCTTTTTGGCAGCAGGCTATGGCAGAAGAACTATATGCATTGCCCAAAACTAATACTTGGGAATTAGTACCTCTTCCTCCTGGAAAACGTGCTATTGGGTCTCGTTGGGTATACAAGATCAAAACTCGTCATTATCTTCATCATGGAACCATTACTTTACCGTTGGTCTCGTCTTCTTTACAGATTGTTGATTTGTTCACAAAGATGCATTCCATTAAACGTTTTCGTTTTTTAGTTGACAAACTCTCGATGCTCCATATTAATGCATCGTGAGTTTGAGGGGAGATGTTAGATAATATTATTATATATTAGTAGTAAGGGTATTTTAGACAATTCTATTCTTTTAGATATATACTCATTGTAACCCTATTAACTTTAGTTTTGGTTCATTCTATGTTATGAAACTCTAGAGTGGTTGTCTCTCTTCTTTCTCTTTTCATTGTTAATAGGTATTTCCATTCTCGATGCTCCATGTTAATGCATCGTGAGTTTGAGGGGAGATGTTAGATAATATTATTATATATTAGTAGTAAGGGTATTTTAGACAATTCTATTCTTTTATATATATACTCATTGTAACCCTATTAACTTTAGTTTTGGTTCATTCTATGTTATGAAACCCTAGAGTGGTTGTCTCTCTTCTTTCTCTTTTCATTGTTAATAGGTATTTCCATTCAATTTATGTGTGTTTGTTTGGCATTAATTGTGTGTTTATCTCGACTTTGCATTTCTAATTTCATCATTTTTTATAATGACAAAAGGGAAAAAATAGAGAAAGTGATATTAGTACAATTAATTGTTTGTTTGTGTGTTTGGGTATGCATTTGTATATCAGTTGTTGCATCATTTGCATCATAAGAATCTGCATCTGATTGTTTCGTCATACGTGTCGGCTTGTGATTGTTGCATCAGATGCATCTAAAGCTCTGTTTGGTAAAATTAAGCTATAGGCTAATTGATAGCTGATAAATTATGACTTATAATTGAAAAGCTATTTAATTGAAATTAAAGTGTTTGATAAATTTAGCTTTTAACAATATAAAATGATTTTTTATTTTTTATTTTTAATCAATTTTCCGACTTTAATTTTTTTTTCTTCTTCTTCTTCTCCTCCATATTCTCATCTCTCCAATAAAATCATTCTTCATATCTCAGATGTCTAAAATCCTAATTTCAAGTTTTTTTTTAATTGGTTTTGCTTCTATTTGTCTAAGTTGTCGCTTTTGTATCGTTTTATTTTCCAATTTGTTATTTTATTTAAATTCGACTTCGAAGAGGATACCTCAACAATGGGGATACCCCAATTACTCCTCCAACCTTAGGCTATTCCTTGGTAGCCTTCATTTCATTGTTGAATTAATTGAATGCAATTAGTGTGTATGTACGTTGTACCACGCCATTAACTCATGTTAGCAATGTGCTCACTACTTGTTTCATTATTTCTCAATTTATAACTAATATTTTTCATGTTAGCAATGTGTTCACTACTTATCTCATGATTTCTCAATTTATAACTAATATTTCTCTAATCCCTACATTAGCTAATTTACTTGTATTAAGAAGAGCATTAAATAATTTGAAACAAAATAAGATTCATTTTTAGTAAAATCTATATCAAAAAGTTTAATAGTATCTTTTTTCCACCAATAAATCTCTCTAACTTGTATCAACAATCAATCACCAATATTTTCAATTTTATTTATTTATCTGTAGATCCTTTTGAGATTCAATAAAAATTTTGGCTGAGCCTGATTCATATTTTTAAGTTGATATTTATATTTTAGATTATTTATTAAATTAATATAATTAATATTGCATAATATTTCTTTTACAATTGATAATAAAGTCAATTGATTTAATATTCATTAAGACGGTATTAAATTTATACAGAAGATGAAGAAATAATAATAAATATGGCAATACATACCATAATGCGATTGAGTAGATAAGGATAAAAAATAAGGTTATAAATTGAAGAAAATGTAAAAAGTTATAAGCCATAAAATCAAACGCTACTTGAAATAGCATAATGCGATTGAGTAGATAAGGATAAAAAATAAGGTTATAAATTGAAGAAAATGTAAAAAGTTATAAGCCATAAAATCAAACGCTACTTGTATAGGGACTTGATGTCTTTCTTTGGTGGTTGTACTTATTTTATTTTGGAGATGACTGTATCTATAACAAATATTATCAGTTGACTTTTATTTTGGTGGGTCCATGTTTCATTTTTTACGTGACCATGACCAAAACAAAGCGAACGGACGGCAGGTTACTTTGATCTCACGCGACGCGGGCCTATACTTCGGCAACTAAGAAGGGAGCTGGGCAATAAGGAGGCTCCTAGCTAAACTTGTGCACACTAGTAGAAAATTGGGCTTTTAATACGGCAGATTTAAGTGGGTTACGTGCTACCAGATTTAACAAATGAGGCGGAGGTACATTTAAGTCGTTTGTCCGTATAAACCAGTTAACAAGATGAGGCGGTGGCAGATTTGTAAATATGTGAAAAACGATTAGCAATTGACAACCGACTTAAGAGATAATGTAAAAATAAAATTAAAAAATTAATATATTCCATTATACTCCGTGGCTAAATCGGTTATTTATTAAAGGACTTAATAAAATGAGGCGGTGGCAATTTTGTAAATATTTAGAACTTGTTTAATGCGGTTGTATTAATAACCGACTTAAAGGAAAAGTAAACAATAACTTTAACCAAGTGAAACGTTTTATCTTCCACTTTATTAACTATTCTATTATAAATCTTTTCTATTCTCTAACCATATTTACGATCTACACGCTCTGTTTAATATGTCGATTTCTTTATAATAGCCAAACTTCAACTCAGTTTCATGTCGAACTGTTTAATACGTCGATTTCTTTATAATAGCCAAACTTCAACTCAGTTTCATGTCGATTTCTTTACGATCGTCAAACTCAGTTTCATCGCCTTAGTCAAACTCAGTTTCATCGCCATCTTCTTCACAATCGTGTTTCATCGCATCGCCACCTTCTGTTTCATCGCCACTTTCAGGTATGGTCTTCAATAATAAATAATTCATTTAGATAAAATGATTATCATATGTGCTCCTAATTTCATTTAGATAATAATATCATATTATTTGAAGGAAAAAAATATATGTCAAATTCATTTTTTTTTCTAACTATTGTTTATTTTACTTTAATAGTTACTTATTTGTATCATAGTTATTTGACTAAGTGTATGTGGATAAATTTTTACAACTTAGTTTTAAAAAAAACTTCATAAAAACCAAGGAAAATTTTATTGTTGTTTTTTTTTTAAATAGAACCTGTTATATTTTGAAGAAATAAGAAATCATCATGGGATTTGTCATAGTTATACAAAACCGATATGATATGATGATTTGTTAAACATGACAAATCTATAAGCCTGACTACTATGTCATGTTACATATGTTGAACATCTTAACATAGTTGTTTCATGGATGCAAGTACGTAATTTTTTACATGTTGTTATTGATTGTATTTTATTATATTTGTCTGATAAAAAATTATAAGTTGTTATTGATTGTATTTTTTAATGTTCATATGATAAAAAAATTAGGATTCAGCCGATATTGATTGTGTGTTTTCTTTTCTTTACAGATATTTGATGACTCAAGATCAAATCACCGGATCACAGTAAATAAGTTCGAAAACGTCGTATGGATTTTATTTTGAAATTAATTGAAGAAAATGACGATGCTAATATATGTCTATTGAATATTGTTACATTGTGGTTTTGTAATTTTGTTAATGGATATCTAATTAATAGTCGGAAATTTTGTACTCTATATTTTTTTGTATAAACATGAGATATTGTGATATTGTATATTTTGATTATTAGATGTTTATATAAAATTGTGATTGTAAGTACAAAACTCTTATTTGAAATTTAATACGAAATATTGTATGGATTAAGAGCGTGAAAACAAAATGAGAAATTTATATAAAAAAATATAATTATTTTAACTATATCTATTAAGTCAGTTGGTCAAAATATCCGACTTAAAAAGATGATGTGTTGTACTGAATTTATGATGTTTAAGTCGGGTAAGGTGAATCGACTTAATATGATGAAGCTCTGT
This sequence comes from Cicer arietinum, assembly GCF_000331145.2. Taxonomy (NCBI): domain Eukaryota; kingdom Viridiplantae; phylum Streptophyta; class Magnoliopsida; order Fabales; family Fabaceae; genus Cicer; species Cicer arietinum. Next base: position 37,717,552 of record NC_021164.2, read on the forward strand.
TAAGTCGGTTCATGGAACGAGTTAAAAAACAACATATTTTTTAAGTCGTTTGCTGTTAACTCGGGCACGGAACCGACTTAAAATGTACATTTTAACCGACTTAAAAAGGCAAAATTCTACTAGTGGCAGGTGCTTTTGTGCAGGTGTCTACCGAGAATACACAGGGGTATGAGGGATGTTTGATAGGTCTCAGAGTCCCGATGTATTTTCTATTTGTATATTTTAGATTATCGTCTCAAAAACTATTTTAGTTTGTTGGTATTTATGATGTCATTATTCAGGATTTTTGTCGTTGTGTTACGACGAATTATTTTTATTATGTATTTTTGAAAGAAAAAAAATACACCCACGCTGTTAAAAATTGGGGTGTTACAATAGTTATAATTAAATATTATAATTAAAAATTCAAATACAAAATGAGTGAAAAAAATAAACATAGACTTTATTACAATATTTTTATTACATTAATCTATTATATGGTGTCCTATTCCACATCGTGGTGGTCGACGAATACGACGTGGACGATGTGGAGTTGAGTTTTTTTTCCTGTCAAATGGGGCATGTCTCTCCTGTACATTCTCACTTAGTAGGTCAACATGCATCAAAGAACCAGGATCTACTTGATTGAGGAACAATGGAACACCAAATGAATACATATTATTTATATCACGAGCAGTCCACTCAGGCGTACCTAGGTCTGCACCAAAGAAGTTATTCACAAAATGTTGGTCGCTTGAATATAGATATTATCGGCGATCATATTGTTGTTAACGTGAATTGAAATGATTGTCTTGGTGGTTCAAATTGTTGTTGTGTTAGGTTGAAATAAAATGAATGGCAATGTGGTTCAGGCGCTTCATTTTCAATAGTAACAGGGGAGTTTGTGAAGTGTATTACGCCTTTGTCGTTGTGATGGTTGAGTTGACTCTTCTGCAACACCACATCGTGGGTCCTACAGTAGGTGTAGAGTGGATAGGTATAGATTGGAGTTATGTCTAAACCACACCATATACTCCTCTGTTGGTATTGGATATCCATGTAACGGTTGGCCGATAAGATAACGACTTCGGCGTTCATTCCAAAATTGAATCCATGCAGCATGTCTGTCTTTCCAACAAGGAACGAGCAATATCGAACTCCCATTAAGTTGTTATTCACAATCAAACACATAGTATCTTTACAGTTACTCAAATATAATCATTCAAAATCTTAACAAGGAACGAACAATATCGAACTCCCATGAAGTGAGAATGTACAGGAGACACATGTCCCAGTTGACGAAGAAAATCCACCTCCACATCGTCCATGTCGTATTCTTCGACCATCACGATGTGGGACTGGACACCATATAGACGATTAATGTAATAAAAATATTGTAATAAAATTTGGGTTTATTTTTTTTTCCACTCATTTTGTATTTGTATTTTTAATTATAATACTTAATTAAATTTTGTTATTTGTATGGACTCCATTTTATTTAAATTTTTTAATAATTATAAAAAATAAAATTTAATTAATAATTATTTTTTAAAAAATTAACATTGTATTTATTTATTTTATTAAAATAATAATTACTTAAATAAATAATTAATGAAACTTAAACTAACTATTTACTTAAAATAATAATTACTTAAATGAATAATTATTTAATTAAACTTAAATTAATTATTTAATTAAAAAATAATTATTGAATAATAGAGTGTGTATTTATTATTATAAAAGATGTTAACAAAAAATAATGTGACATTATCTCACATTTAGAAATTATAACTACCCACTCCTTTGTGTCATCGTTATTTGATCAAACTTCCTATATTTGTGCCTACTAAATATCACTACTAATAAAACAAATATACATATTTAATAATTAAAAAACAAAAAGCAAAACATGTACATTTGGGAAACAGTGCGACACCGATTTCCCTTCACTCCATTTAAAAATGAGAAGTCGGTCATGGGCATTTCAACTTGTCACCTTTCAAAAAATAAATTTTCAAAACAATGGTATATTGATACTTAATTAAAAATTGATCATAGTATGGTATTTAATTTTTTTTAGTGGTAGTATACAAAAAAGTCAAATACTCTTGTCCGAACTCAACTCACAAATGACTATAAAAGTAACGCGTAACGTCGTAAAATATTTGTCGATCATAAATTCTCTACAATTTCATTAAATTATTCTCATATGAATAGTTATAACTAGTTCTCCGAAAATATTTCCCAAACATATTACTAAATCATAACCCTCTCAAGAACTACGGAAATTTTTTTGTTGCAAAACGAGCCTTTTTAAAATTTTGCAAATGACAAAACTGTATGACGTGTTTAAAATCTGTAAAATTTTATGTTTATGATTTCTATTTTAAAAATATTTCACAAGGCAATTAAAATTATTTCACTAAGAAAAATATAATTTTGGTACTTAATTTCATAAAATAAAAATAGAGCTGACAAACTTAGCAACACGTTCAATACAAAATACAACAAAATTAAAGAAATTAGAGTCTTGAAAACTACGTGTCTTACATAATTCGCTAAGCAAAAATGACTGGAAAACTTCATATTTTGATTCTGACTAAAATTCGTTAAGCAAATTTGACAGATAGCCTTTGACATGAAACATATTTTATTTATTGTTTTATAATGTAATTATATTAAAGCTAGTTCAATAAATTTGGAATAGGATTGATAAAGATTATTGTTTGACAAACATAATATCATGGCATGCATTGATTTGATTGAAAATGATACAGTGAGACACAATGAAGTTTCACTAATGAAACATCTTTAAGGGAATTATACTGAAATAATTGAGATAGACTATACATAATTTCAAGTAGAAAAGTCTAGTGTATAAGAGCATGCATAACATTATTCTATATGTGTGTTGACTTACCTTGATGTTGTTGATTGCAATGATGTTTTGCTTTGATTATTCTTATTAATTGTGATTAACATGTTAATGTATTTAATTGTTGTTTTACTTGTTCTTCTCAATTATTTTGTACAATTATATGTTTTCAAAGCTCACTCGATTCGTTGTTTGTGTGTGTGCGTTTGTAAAAATGCAGTTATTTCAAGTTACCGATTCGAGATTCATGCTCTCATAGGTGATATTGAATGAGAGTCGTCTATTGTATTTTATTGAGTTATTTTGTTCTTCTCAATTATTTTGTACTATTACTTATTTTCCAATACACCCTATTTGTTATTTGTGTGTCCGTTTGCGAAAATGCACCCTATTTGTTATTTGTGTGTGTCCGTTTGCGAAAATGCAGCTATTTCAAATTATAGGTGTGTGATATGTGCTATGATAAGTGATACGGTTGAGTTGAAGTCGTTTGTTATATTTTTATGAAGAGCTACCATGCAAGACACAACCTTGACCATCATATATGCTGATGACATAATTTCAAATCTTCTAGTCAAGTATCTCAAAGAAGAATGGTACCAAAGAACCAGGAGAATCTATAGTATAAGTGCATGCATATGATGTGTTATTTAATTGTTGTTTTACTAGTTCTTTCCAATTATTTTGTACATGCTTTGGAAACTCACGTTTCACTTTCTCCAATAGCCCTAAATCCCTAATCTCACTATTCCAGTCTCTCAAATTTTCCACATTCGAGTCTCTTCATATGCAATTAACCCCTTTATGGGAGAAATATTCATCAACGACCCCCAATCTCAATCACGACCATTAACCCATATTTGCTGTAACCTCGTCGCGACCCCAAGCCAGTTTTTAGCTTCATCTATGAGCTTCTTCGTCTCACATTCAAAATTCTGGACTACGACGACGTCTCCGAACTCCTTTGAACTCAAAGGTAGACTTTTCATGTTTGTTTCCTGTTAACATTGTTTTTCATTTTCGTTTCCATCGATAAGCTTTTTTTGCCAACAATGAGAGGTTCATTTTGGATGAATGAACATATTGATGGTTTTTGGTGTTTCATTCAGATAAGTGAAAGGCTTCTTTAGGTTTCAAGTATGATTCAATTGAATTCAGGATATTGATCCCTTTAATTTGTTTTTTAGGGAGGAGACAATAATGATTATGACGATTGTTGTTGAGGTAATTTTTTTTTCCATTCAATTACTAATTTTGATATCCAAGTTTAGCTTTGTACTTTTGTTCATTATTTTTGGGTTTTAAAATCTGACTCCTTATTGTTGATAATTAGTCAGACTAGATATGTGTGTAGTTGTTCAAATTTAAATGTATTGTGTGATAATTGAAATCAAAACTAGCTGTATAATCTACTTTTCAGACCCCTAATCCAAAAAGAGAAAAATCGAGGTGTACTTTACTTTCTTGAAGAGACGGCCATCAAAGAAAGTTAAAAGTGGTAAATGCAAATAATTGTCTAACCTTCTTGAACAACATGATGATTGATGGTTTGAATTTTTTATATCTAATGTTATATTTTGTTATTCATATAAGGATTATAAAATTTCTGTTACAGAATATGTTCCGAGGTTATAGTCCAAAAAGGAGGACCCATGCTAGATTTTGGGAACTTTGGTGGTATGGATGTTAAATTGATTACATGGTTTTGATGGGCAACATATATAACTTAGAGTTTGGGATTTCTTGTTAACATTTAGGCAATGCATATTTTATTGTACAATGTTTAAAATTCAAAATCTTTGAGAGGCAACAAATATATAAATATTCTGTAGCACGGGATTTAAAGTTCATGGTTATTTAGGAACTTTGTAACAATACCTTTTAGCCTTTAACACTAATTTAATCTCTATCAGTCTTACAAATCTCGTTTTTTGTGGTATGTTGTTATGGTTTTGCATTTAGTAAAATGTGGCTATGTAATTGTAATAAGTGGTGGGAGAGGTTGACTTCATTTAAAGCAATCTTGCAGATGTTGTAGATTATGGGTCAGCCAGTCTCTGGTTGGGGGTCGTTCTACATATATACTGGCAAACTGTTGAATGAAACACGCTAAACTGGGCATGACTTGTATAAACTCTTCAACATGTATAAGTATGTGGTTCACAGTTACAAGTAGTTTAGCACCAAATCTTTAGAACTAAAGTGAAGATTTGATTATCACAAAATAGATTTCAATCCTTATACTTTACTAATTTTGTGAAGTAGGAAATTGTACTCTATAGTGTTTTGTCATGGTAGTTGTGCTTTCTTGTTTAACTAATGGTTAGTAATTCGGTTGCTTCCATGCTCAATGCTCTAAGTGATTTCTTGGTTCTTATAGATTTCTTATGCTTTTATTTTCTATTCAACTTATTTGAGCTATTTGTTTATGACATGCTTCAGAATTTGTATTGAAATTTTAGAAATAATTTTTTTCTATTCTTTATTCTAGGATTTACATTGATGCTCCTATGCAAAAAACAAAGATTTACCTTGATGTTCAAAATCTCAAACTTATAATAGTCGCTCTCACGATTTTTCTATCAATACATCGTATATTTTTTTAGGAGTAATATTATCTATGATGAATTGTGTTATTATCCATTTGTTATTTTTATTGTTTGTAGGTGAATATTAAAAGTTAATATGATTTTGAAGATAACAACTCAGACAAAAAATAAGTGGATACAATTTCTTTAAATTTTTTAAAATTAATGTACAAGACTTTGTATGCCTATTTTATGTTAGTAAGACAATCTTTTTGTTATTATTAAATACTTTAAAGTGGACATGGTTTAGCTATTGTCAATTTGATACTTTTGTAAGATTTTATGTTTTAATTTTCAATATATATGACGAGGAACTTTTATTTCATTATAATTCTTTTATATATATATATATATATATATATATTCTTTGTAGTATGATTAATTTTATAAAATAAAAAATTAAATTATATGCAGCCTATACCGTAAACAATTTAGTTGTCAAAAACCTATCCCTATGGAAACAAAATATGAAAACAAACTTGTGGGTAAAGGTACTATAAATTCTTGTCACTAACAAGATAAAATCCGTATGTGAAAAATCTATGGTTTTGTCCAAATGTCGGTCATAAGAACTATACTTGTTTACCTTCAATTCCAGGAAATTAATCTTGTAGGAATTGCATAGAATTGATTGTTCATTTATGTGCCTAATTCTATTTAATCTCTCTAGTTATTTGTTTGAGAATATCCTCAAATACTTTGTTCTATGATATAGCTGCTAGATTTTCTAGTTCTATGATATAGCTGCTCCTATGCAAAAAACAAAGATTTACCTTGATGTTCAAAATCTCAAACTTATAATAGTCGCTCTCACGATTTTTCTATCAATACATCGTATATTTTTTTAGGAGTAATATTATCTATGATGAATTGTGTTATTATCCATTTGTTATTTTTATTGTTTGTAGGTGAATATTAAAAGTTAATATGATTTTGAAGATAACAACTCAGACAAAAAATAAGTGGATACAATTTCTTTAAATTTTTTAAAATTAATGTACAAGACTTTGTATGCCTATTTTATGTTAGTAAGACAATCTTTTTGTTATTATTAAATACTTTAAAGTGGACATGGTTTAGCTATTGTCAATTTGATACTTTTGTAAGATTTTATGTTTTAATTTTCAATATATATGACGAGGAACTTTTATTTCATTATAATTCTTTTATATATATATATATATATATATATATATTCTTTGTAGTATGATTAATTTTATAAAATAAAAAATTAAATTATATGCAGCCTATACCGTAAACAATTTAGTTGTCAAAAACCTATCCCTATGGAAACAAAATATGAAAACAAACTTGTGGGTAAAGGTACTATAAATTCTTGTCACTAACAAGATAAAATCCGTATGTGAAAAATCTATGGTTTTGTCCAAATGTCGGTCATAAGAACTATACTTGTTTACCTTCAATTCCAGGAAATTAATCTTGTAGGAATTGCATAGAATTGATTGTTCATTTATGTGCCTAATTCTATTTAATCTCTCTAGTTATTTGTTTGAGAATATCCTCAAATACTTTGTTCTATGATATAGCTGCTAGATTTTCTAGTTCTATGATATAGCTGCTCCTATGCAAAAAACAAAGATTTACCTTGATGTTCAAAATCTCAAACTTATAATAGTCGCTCTCACGATTTTTCTATCAATACATCGTATATTTTTTTAGGAGTAATATTATCTATGATGAATTGTGTTATTATCCATTTGTTATTTTTATTGTTTGTAGGTGAATATTAAAAGTTAATATGATTTTGAAGATAACAACTCAGACAAAAAATAAGTGGATACAATTTCTTTAAATTTTTTAAAATTAATGTACAAGACTTTGTATGCCTATTTTATGTTAGTAAGACAATCTTTTTGTTATTATTAAATACTTTAAAGTGGACATGGTTTAGCTATTGTCAATTTGATACTTTTGTAAGATTTTATGTTTTAATTTTCAATATATATGACGAGGAACTTTTATTTCATTATAATTCTTTTATATATATATATATATATATATATATATTCTTTGTAGTATGATTAATTTTATAAAATAAAAAATTAAATTATATGCAGCCTATACCGTAAACAATTTAGTTGTCAAAAACCTATCCCTATGGAAACAAAATATGAAAACAAACTTGTGGGTAAAGGTACTATAAATTCTTGTCACTAACAAGATAAAATCCGTATGTGAAAAATCTATGGTTTTGTCCAAATGTCGGTCATAAGAACTATACTTGTTTACCTTCAATTCCAGGAAATTAATCTTGTAGGAATTGCATAGAATTGATTGTTCATTTATGTGCCTAATTCTATTTAATCTCTCTAGTTATTTGTTTGAGAATATCCTCAAATACTTTGTTCTATGATATAGCTGCTAGATTTTCTAGTTGATATGTCATAAGAACTACTTTGAATGTAAAACATAGTTAAGAGCTAAAGGAGGTAATCGAAGTGAAATTATTAATTTCATTGGGTAGTTGTAAGGGATTACAAGATAAAGTAAAATAAGTTTGAGATCTACCAGTTTAGTTGTTGCGAAAAAAAAAAGGAACAAATCCGAATAGGCTAGTAGCTTGTTTGGTTTAGATAATTTCTCTAGTTGATTGTTGTTTAGAAACTTTAGTGATTAAGAAAAAAAAAAGGGGTGTGTAACTTATTGTTTTAAAGTCTAGAGGATAGGTTGTAGTTTACATGTTTAGAGTGCCTCGGGACTACTACTATCTTTAGAGTAGATTTTTTTAAAAATAAATGTTCTTTCTAAGATATAAAAAAAAAGTCTCTTGGCATGTTACAAAGAAACTTACAATACCATGAAATCTATTTATTAAAATATATAAAAACAAACTCTCAATTAAATTTATTGACATATCATCCTTACTTTGCTACATCAAATTTAATCTGACGTGTCTCACTTCAATATAACTCCTTTGGCAAAGCTTTTGTACTTTTTTGCACTACTTAATAAATATTATTTATTCTTTTTTCATCTGTTGCAAAGCTGAATTCTTTGATATACCCACTCTTCATATTTATGCATGAGTATCTAAATTGAATTATTTCCTCATATGTCTTGTGGGTAGGTATAACTTTTTCCACGAATATTAATTTAATATGAAAGTTTCAGTTACATCTTTAATCAAGACCTTTGGTGGTTTCTTTTTCTTAAACATCCTTTAATTCTCTTATCATTAATTCATAATCAATCATAATTAATGTCCTAACCTCTCTCACTTTCTATTTCAGCAACACATACATGCCTTCTGCGTGGTGATCATTAGAAAGTTCTCAACAAGGATCACAAAAATGCAAATTTACATCTGTACCGACAACACTATGTTAAGTTATCATCACTATAAACTCTACTTATTGTGACAATGACAATAGTAGAAATCAGCGAGGACGACTGTTTCATGTGTTTTTAGTCTTAAAATGTCATGTAACTCTTGTAGCAAAACCAAGGGGCATTCAACAAATGTCTTTCAATGAACTATGAGGTGGTTTGCTAATAAATTATGGATGCAAGTATCTCCCACTTTTCCTTCCCTGTATCCATAAATCATAGAAGCATACTTGCTTCATTCCATACTATTAGCTAGAAAATCATGGAATACTTCTTCATATTTATTAAAATTACATAAGACATTTTCTAAAAGTTTTGAAACAAGAGTATCTTTCAAGGTTTTATTTTCATATTTAACGTTAACACTTTCAATTTTTACATCATTGATTTATTTTGTTAAGTTTGCATTTACTTTCCTAAGTGCTTTTAGTTTTAGAGACAAGTTGTGGTCTTTATTTAAGAAATCATTTATGACATTGATTAAATTAGATCAGATTAAGTCAGAAAATACCTCAATTTCTTCATCAATTGATTCACTTTTAGAGTCAGAATCAATGTCTATGTTGGATCTAGAGGCAGAGTTGGTATGAGCAATAAGAGCCAAATTTACTTGCTCTTCATCATCAGAGGATTCATCCGACTCATTCCATGTAGCCATTAGAACATTCTTCTTGGGTATGTTTCTCTTTTTATAGATTTAGACATCCAGACTTGACATGTCCAAGTTCATTGCGTGCATTGCAAATGATGCTTTTCTTGTTAGATTTTTCATCCCTTCATCTACAGGACTGCCTAAAATATCTTTGAGGAAATTGCTTCTTTTTGTTGTGCCACATATTCTGAATTGTTTTGGATATGAAAGCCAACTCCTCATCCTCTTAGATCAGATTCTTATCTTCTACATCATTATCCTTTAATTCTGTTGTTGCCTTTAGAACCTTCTTCTGCTTGGATTTCAAGGACAAAGTTGGTTGCTTCTTCTTGGGCTCATCCTTTGCAAGCTCAATTTCATGTGATCTCAACTAATCAATTATTCCAATTTAAGAGTTTTGAGATCCTTAGCTTCTTGAATAACTATAATCTTAGGTCTTCACTTGCTTTGCAGACTCTTCTCAAGTACCTTTAATCTTGAGACAAGAGTATGGAATTTGGAAAAATTGATTCAATGTCTTCATCTTGTTCAATCTTGAACAACTCATACTTTTTGACTAGGAGGTTGACATTTGCTTCTTGAACTTGTTTCCTTCCTTCATAAGTCAAAAACAAATTGTCATAGATGTTTTTTTTCCTATTTCTTTGTATGTGCACTTATCAAATTCCTTGAAGTTCATTGCATTGATCATGAAGGTTATGGACTTGTGATGCATCTTCTACATCTTCTTCTGTTCAACATCCATCTTTTTCCTTGAAATTGAAGTACCGTAAGAATTTGTTGGAGCAATTTAGCCATCTTCAACTAAGTTCCAAAGTTCAGGATCTGGTGAGATAAAGAAACTCCTCAACCCGTCCTTCCAGTACTCAAATCTTTCACCATCAAATAAAGGTGACGTGTTGATGTTTCCTCTAGCTGCTTCGTCACCAAATCCAGATATTATCGAATCCTTGGGTTTTTGTTCAAACACTTTAAAGTGATAATTTTTGAAATCGGACTCTGATGCCAATTAAAGGTGCAAACATGAGAAGGGAGTTAAATTGTGTATGACTAAGTTGGATTCGTTTTGCTAAATTATTTTAAAATGGTTCGAGTTTCGTGACCTACCTAGAATAAAAGTAGTAGAGATCGGGTTAAGCGATCAGAGGCAGAAGTAAAACAAGAATTGTAGAATTAAAGTGACATAAGAATTTATTCTAATTCACCACCAACTTGGTAGCTTATTCAAGTCCTCTCACTCAAAAGGATTTAATCAACTAACTCAAAACTTGAATTACACAACAACTGACCTTACAAGCCACCCTTCTCAAAACAACATGACACCTACATACTTTTTTGACGAACACAAACACCTTAACTTTGCAAGTCAAGTCTTCTCCACACAAACATTAGACCTAGACTTCAGACTTGGACATCAGAGGTAATCTTCGTAACGTTTAGAGGCACGTTACTTTCAGAGGCCTAAGTGTATACTTTGTGTTCCTTTGATCTCATCATCTGATCACTTTCCTCTAGCCGCTTCCTCCGGTACCTTTGATTTTCTTCTTTCAATTTTTGCATACTGAATGAAGCCATTAATCAAAATTTATTGTTTTCATAAGATACTTTCGTTAACATCAAAACTATTCGTGGAAATTCAACTTGGTTCCACTAATCTCCCCCTTCTTGACGATGACAAAACTGTATTTTTTATAACAATTTTTCTTTTATTACTTGACTTCTCCTGACTTAAAGCTTCCCCTAAGTCCAAGTAATTTTTTCATTATTTCCACACATTATTGTTCTCAAACATCTTTCTCCCCCTTTTGCCATCAGACAAAAAGACTTGAAAGTGAAACTTTTATTTTATTTTTATTTTTATTTATTTGCCCCATTTTTTTAATAGAATGAATAAAACATAAAACATAGCCTAATATGAACATAATATAAACTGATCCTAGTGTGAGTCTAAACTACTTTAAGCTTGGCACAACATCCTTCATATATAAAGGTAAGGTTTAGGTTTTTTATATGAAGTCAAATCTATCTTCAGCTATTAGTTTGGTGAATAAGTCAGCCCATTGGTGTTCAGTGTCTACAAACTGAATATTTAGTACTCATTTTTGAACAAAGTCCCTAACAAAGTGATATTTCATTTCTGTGTGTTTGGCTCTAGAATGTAGGATTGGGTTCATGGTTAAACAAATGGCGTAAGTGTTGTCACATAAAATGGGAATGTTACTCTCAAGAATCTTGTAATCTTTTAGTCGATGTTTCATCCATAGCAATTGAGAACTACAACCAGCTGCATAAATGTACTTAGCCTCCGTTGTTGATATTGCAATTGTACTTTGTTTCTTACTTGACCATGATATTAAGTTTTCACCAAGATATGTGCAGTTTTCACTTATGATTTTCCTCTCAAGTTTGTCTCCAACATAATCAACATCAAAGAGCCACTTTATTTGTACATAGTATATTTCTTGTAGAAGAAGCTAATGTTGGTAGTAAGTTTTAAGTATCTACAAATCCTTTTCAGAACAAGTAAATGAGATTCCCTTGGACCAACTTGAAATATTGCACACACACACACACTAAATATAATATCAAGCCTGAAGGCAGTAAGGTAAATCAGCGATCCAATCATTCCTCTATATGTTTTCTGGTCAACCTTCTGACCTGATTCATCATTTTCAAGTGAATAGGTAGGGTGCATTGGTGTAGCCGTAGGTTTACAACCATTCATTTTCAACTTCTTTAGAAGCTCTTTTGTTTATTTGCTTTGATGAATGTATATGCTTTTTTGACTTTGTTGAATTTGTATGCCTAAGAAGAACTTAAGTTCTCCCATCTTACTCATTTGAAATTCAAGCTGCATCACCTTAGCAAATTCTTGACAAAAAGTGTCATTAGTAGATCTAACAATAATGTCATCAACATAAGTTTGAATGATAAGAATGTCATCTCATATTGATTTTCTAAATAGGGTGTTTTCTACTTATCCTTTTTCAAAATTATTTTTAAGAAAGAAAGTTACTTAGTCTATCATACCATGACTTAGGTGCTTGTTTAGACCATATAGTGATTTCCTAACTTTAAATACATGGTTTTAGTGATGATCTGGTCTTAAAATGATCATTTGCATTTCCAAATATTAGAGTTTTAGGATGAGATGACTTGTACTTCCATGCAGATCTCCCTTTTGACTTATCTTGACTTCTTCTAATTTGGTTAGATTCATCCTCTAATAAATTTTCATCTTCTTCTCATTTACTTGTTTTGACTTTTTAAGGTCAAGTTGTTTATCATCAAATTTAACATGTATTGACTCTTCCACAATATGAGTTTCCCTATTAAACAATTTATAAGCTTTAGATCTTTCAGAGTATCCAACTAAGGTGTATTTTTGTGATATGGAATCAAACATGTCAAAGTTGTCTTTAGTGTTTAACATATAACAAGTACAACCAAATTGTTTAAAATACGAGATGTTAGGTTTTTTACCTTTCCATAATTCATATGGTGTTTTATTCAATATTGGCCTAATTATGATTCTATTTTGAATATAGCATGCAATATTAATTGCCTCTGCCCAAAAATATTTTACAATATCCGTCTCAGTAAGGATGGTTCTGGCCATTTCTTGAAGGGTTATATTCTTTCTTTCTACAACTCCATTTTGTTATGGTGTTCTAAGAGAGGAGAAATTATAGGACATTGCATTCTCATCACACAGAATTTCGAAGAACTTGTTTTCAAATTCTCCTCCATGATCACTTCCAATTGTTACAATCTTAAGACCCTTTTCATTCATTACTTATTTGCAAAATGCAATAAACACTTTGTGACATTCATCTTTATTTCTGAAGAATTTTACCCCAAGTCCACCTAGTGTAATCATCTACTATCACAAAGCCATCATTCTTTCCATTTAGTGAGATTGTTTTCACTGGCACATAGAGATCTATATGTAAGAGCTCAAGGGGTTTTGAGGTAGAGACTAAGTTCTTAGGGAATAAAGAGTTCTTTATTTGTTTTCCCTTTTAACAAGCTTAAAATGACAAATAATTTGATACAAAAAGAAATGGAAAGTGAGTTATTTAAAATGAGATGGAGGAAATAATTATTTTCCCATAAAGTTGATTTGTCAAAATAGAACAATAATTTACAAATTTGTGACAAATCTAAAATATTTGGTTAAAACCTAGTTTGTAGCATCCATTTGTTCATCTCCAGCACACATGCATCTTGTGTCGGGTCTTTTTTATTGAGTTATATGAGTCAATAACAACAAATATAATGTCACTCATGATACAATTATAATTCAAAAGGAAATATTGAAATTTGATTTGGAAAATGTAAAGTTAAAAATATGGATTAGAGGTTTCAAACTATCTTGTAGACAAATGTGTTGTTATTCTGGTTCTTTAATTATTGTTGGAACTTTAATTTTCCAAGAATTGTGTAAATTTCAACTATTGTCCAGTTGATTTATTGCGCTAAAACAAATATGCATTGTAACAATGGATCTAATTTGAATGGTCGAACTTAGGATCAATCAAGACCTTATGGTTTAAAAAAATAAGAGCAAATGGCTTAATAAGAGGGGACTGAAAGGAGGCAAAACATACGATTTGTTGAATGGAACATCAATAATTGACATCGACATAAGTTAAATAAATTAGATTTTTTGTATTAGTGATATTGTAAATGAAAAATAACATAAAAATTATGTAACTAAATATTAGGCATAAAATGGAACACGCATTTCTAGTGTCTAGCAAATCCCTTATGGAAGAAGAAGATAGTCATGAAGGAGAAAAAGTTTCATTTCATCAAACACCACAAAAGCAATTTTGTTATACACAAATTTGAGAGGAAGTTAGGGTAAAAAATGGTTCATATCTCGAGCTTGGTATCGTGTCTTCTTGAATCTTGGTTTGACCAAGAAAAAAGATAGATATTTAGACTTACCTTAGAAATGGTTACATAATAAATTCACATTTAATTAATATAAAGATAATAAAGAAACCTTTATTGCATTATGAGCTATTATTAATAATTTTTTATTTTTGAATTTTTTTGTTTGTTGATGAAATGAAATGTAACATATGAAATGAAATTGTGTACTATATGAAAAATAAAAAGAGAAGAGATTCTAGCTATGATAAATAAGCAAATAAGTGAGGTGACATAAATAGAGTTATGTGGTATAAAATGTGATTATGTGTCATAAATAGAGTTATATGGTATAAAATGTGATTATATGTTATTGAGAGTCTATTTTAATATATTATAATAGATTCATATATCCACTACTTTCATATCCAAATAAATTAAGAGTATATGTTAAGCATGTGTCATAAACCAAATATAAATTCATAGTTATTCATACTTATGAAATTAACATACTTGATTAATTTGTAGCTCATGCATATATGATTCTAATATCACATGATAAATTTAATATAATCAAATATTACTTTTGAGATACTCTCCATAAATTTAGCACATCAAATACATCTTATATCCATATAAAATAATTATGTACCTTCTAACATGATAAATTTAGCACATCAAATACATCTTATATCCATATAAAATAATTATGTACCTTCTAACATGATAAATTTAGCACATCAAATACATCTTATATCCATATAAAATAATTATGTACCTTCTAACATGATTTCGAGCAGTGGAAAGATCCAAACAAATGTTTGATGCTAACAAGTGTTCTATCAACATAATTTTCGATAAATGACCAGTGTTACACATGTATCAAATAATTTTGAAGTCCAGACACATATTTTTCATGCACAAACAATGGTAAAATTGCACTAAAAAATGCATTCTCTAAGTTCATATTTCACGAAAGTCATAAAATATAGAACTTCTAAAGTTTGGATATTATTATATTTAACATTAGATTTATAAATATGCATGAATTTATGACACTATATAAAATATAGAGGAATAATGATACTTATCTGTTGAAATATCTCTTATTATTGGATGCTATTGTTATAGACATAAATCATCTCCTTCCAATTGTAGTCAGTATAATTGATCATAAAAGCAAAAATCAAATTTAAACCTAAAGATTGCTGGATCTATTATTGGGGGTATGCTATAAATCTTGAACACAAAGAAGATGAAACTAATGATGATGGAGGTTGCACATATAAATTTCAAAACATGTTTATTACATTAAATTTTAGGTTCGATTGCTCCCACCAATCTATACGTATTGGATGCAAACGGTTTAACCGGTGAATCTCCTTCATGATACTTTGAAATCCTTGAAGTGAATTGCATATTCACATCAAGTTTATGGATCAATGATAATTTACAAAATAAAGTTCATTCATTTACTTTCGTGACTAGAGAAAAGAAGAATTCGGATTGGTGAAAGAAAACAAGTATTTAAAAAGTTTGTAACATTTGATAACTTAATAGATACATTGGTTTGAAGGCTAACAAATGCATTAAACCTAAGCATTACAACTATTAAACTATTTAATTTTGTTACATTAATATAACTATTTGAGAAATTCAAATATATTTTGAAAATTGCCTTCACAAAGTTTGACCCAGTTTGAGCTTTTCTAAATTGGGTTCCCCCCACTTGGTCCAAAACTCGCATTTTCCTTGTTTCGGCCTGAGAATTGACCGGTCCAGACCTGTTTTTAATTTAGACTAAATTACATTTGTGGTCCTTTAACTTAATCTCAGGTAACGTTTTAGTCCTTTATCTTTTTTTTTCCCCGATTTAGTCCTTTATTCCTAACAATATCAAATAAAGTATGAAAAAAAAAAGGACCAAGTCGGGAAAAAAAAAAGATAAAGGACTAAAACGTTACCTGAGATTAAGTTAAAGGACCACAAATGTAATTTAACCTTTAATTTATTAGTGAGTCCATTACTTATTGTCTTCCTTTCAGTTTTTGCGAACGACCTCTCCCTCCATTTTCTCTGCAAGTCAACACACCTTGTAACTCTGTTTCAACATCACGAGCTAGTTTCACAGCCTCCACGCACATCTTAGGGTAAAAGGTCCTCTTCACCCTTAAATGTATCTACGGATGTGAAAATATATGTTTAATTAAATATATTAATAAATTGAACTGTATTGCAAAAAAAAAAAAACTAATAATTAAATTGTTCATGAACTGAACTACATATTTAAAACAAGAAAATTTTCAAAATCTGTATTTCTCGAAAAAATAAATTTAGAAAAAATCAAAACTTATTTTCTTTTAAAAAATTGAAAAAGTTTTTAAATCATTTTTTTTCTAGAAATAAAATTGATCATTTTTTTTTTCTTGAAACTTTTTAAAAAATAATTGAAATTTATTTTCTCAAAATTTTTTATGTCCATTTTTCTTGAAAAGCAATTGAAAAATTTTTTCTCAAAAAAATTGAAATTTTATTGTCAAGAGTTTCAAAAAAAATTTCATAAAATTATTGAATGTTTTTTTTTAAACTTTTTTATCGGTTAATTTTCTACATCTATTTTTTGCAGAAAAAAATCAACAAAAGTATTTTTTGAAAAAATAAAAAAAAATTATTAAAAGAATTTCAAAATTCTTTTCTGGAATTTCTTTTAATAATTCACTAAAGAAGTAATTTTTGTAAAGTAAGATGTTCTGAAAAATATTGTAAGATACAAGTTATAGAGGCCTTTTCCTCAATTTTTTATTATAGGCTCTACTCTAATGCTATTGGTTGTTATAAATTTACCCGCATCATGACTTGGATATTATTTTGAAGCCATCTATATCAACAACATATTAACCACACCTGATGGATTTGATAATGTAAAAAGTAGATGGTCTAAGTCTTCTCTACAGTAATAGTTATTTATCTTCTATATCCTGAAACTTCTTTGCATGTATGGTCAATTGAAGTTCTATTTACTTCTTTCAGGTAGTTAGTTGATCGATGAGAATAGTAATAGTTTATTAATTTTGAGAGACAGGTATATTAATTTTACTAATCTTCATGTAAAATCCAAAATATTTCATATGTTTAATATTAATATTATTTATGTGCAGTATCTTCTATTTTTTTTGTGATAGGCTAGCTCTTGATGTTTTTGGTGTTCTTAACGATTTAAACTCTCCTAGTCCAGACCATAATAAACATATTGAACATGGTATATACTTATTATTAATTAATATTTTATTTGTTTTTTTAGGAGTAATATTTTTTGTGTTGTATTGTGCTATTATTGATTTTTTTATTATTATTTGCTTGTAGGTAAGGATTAGATGCTAATTTTTTCTTGAAGACGGAAGCTTTACAATTAAATGGACAAGATGTATTTGTTTTACATTTTTTGAGATTGTTATATATCTTAGTAAGACACTAATTTTATCATTTCCGTAATAGTTTGAGGTGGACATGAAATAGTTATATTTATTTTATATGCTTATAAGACTTGATATTAATTTTCAATGAATCTATTTTGTGTTGCTTACTAAATATATTTATTTTATTTTGTATTTACTTTGTAAAAAATATTAAATTATCGATCATCAAGAGTTTGTATTTAAACCAAAATAATAAAGATAATGACTTCAGCTCACAACAGAATATATATGTGAGTAGTTGCAGTTGGTTTGAATAAGTAATAGTTGGTTTATCAAACAACCTACTTATCTCTCTAAATTGGTGTAATAGGACACATATTTTTCTTCTATCGCTCTGCCAAACCTGATGACGCTATTCCGTGTTAAATAAAATTTCTTAGCTACTTTTCAAAAAGAAAAATAACCCAAAGTGCTTATATTCTTATATTAGACCCTTTTTGCATGAGGGTAGAAACTTGAGAAAATATTTGAAGAGATCATCACTTGTCACACAAACAAATTAACATGAAACTAGATGTGGTACTAATTATTATAGTAGCCATCATTTTTGGAATTGGTCTTGATGGATACCATTGCAAGATGGTGCAGTTCATTTTTGGAGACTCTCTCTCTGATGTTGGAAACAATAAGTACCTATCCAAAAGCCTTGCTCAAGCAAGTTTGCCTTGGTATGGTATTGATTTGGGAAATGGACTTCCTAATGGAAGGTTCTGTAATGGTCGTACAGTTGCTGATATAATAGGTAATTCTTTTACTAATCCGTCTTATGCATTTTATTTTTGTCCTAAAATTTTGATTCTTTTAAATAATAAGATAAAATTAATGATGTGTTTTTTTTTTCTTAAAAAGTCAAAACTATATATTAAATGAATTTTATTTGTACTTAATAAATGAAGAGTAAAAAAAAATTAAATTTATCTAAATTTACTATTTATTAGTATGTGTGTTTAAGATTAAAAGAACTAAAGTTCATGGGGTGAAGGGAGTAATTAATAACATATGCACATAATTTGAGACTAGTAACTACACAAGACATTCACATGTTAAATGTTTTTTTACATTACGTCAAATAAATTTATTAACACATTTAAAATTAGAGATTCTTCTGTAATTTAGAAACGGTAAATATCAAAGGTTTCATAGATTAACACATCTAAAATTAGAGTTTCTTCTATAATTTAAAAATAAGGTAGTTTTTTTTTTTTAATACTAAGAAATGAGATAAAGTAATCCTTCAACTTAGTCTCTAAACTATGATTTTGGGTCCCAAGTTTATCACTTTCTCTCAATTTTAAAAGTAACATAGAGACTAACTTGGTAGATTAAAAATAGTGTAGGACTAATTATTTACTTGTTCCATAATAGTTGATCTATTTGACCATTTCAAACAAATTAAAAAAATGTATAACTAAAAAGGAAAAATTAATACTTTTGCTAAATTACCATGATGTAGGATTGGTTTATTTACCATTATTGAAAAATATTAAATTGAAAGAGATGTATATAATAATAGTTATAGTTGAAAAAATATAATTCATATCATATTGAAAATGACTGTAATTGTCGATTAAGTTTTTTTTTCAAATAGTTTTCAATTATTGTACAATCACTTAGTAACGAAATCCGCAGTTGAATGGTGAGTAATAGATTTTATTTTAAGTTGTATTTGAAAACTAAATTGATGAAATGATACTTGAAACTGAGAGAGTATATTGCTCTGTTCTGTTGATTATTCTAACTGCTACCTCATGCTATGATCATACTAATATCATTTACATATTTAGGTGACAACATGGGGCTTCCTAGGCCTCCTGCATTTCTGGATCCATCTTTAAGTGAAGATGATATTTTGGAAAATGGAGTGAACTATGCTTCAGGAGGTGGTGGCATATTGAATGAAACTGGCAGTTATTTTGTAAGATTGCAATTATTAATTTTTGTGTTGTTTTAATAGATATGGCTATTTAATAACCATAGAAAGTCACTAATGAAAAATCATTCCTTTCGCAGATTCAAAGGTTTTCTCTCTACAAACAAATTGAACTGTTTCAGGGGACACAAGAACTAATTAGAAGCAAAATTGGAAAAGAGGAGGCAGAAAAGTTTTTTCAGGGAGCTCGTTATGTTGTTGCTTTAGGAAGCAATGACTTTATCAACAATTACTTGATGCCTTTGTATAGTGATTCATGGACATTCAATGATGAAACATTCATTGATTACTTAGTAGGAACACTTCAAGAACAACTGAAGGTTTATATTTAATCTATTATGGCACAATCATTTCTCTGTGTTTTATTTACGAAATCTTGACAGTTAAATGAAAATCAGACTACTCATACTTTAAATTAGCTATAGAATACATTTCAAAATATTATAAATTAGCTATAGAATACATTTCAAAATATTAGGCGTAGAGTTGTCAATTTCACATGTTCAATAATTATTGACTTCAGGCAACATGTTAGAGAGGTCAAAAAAATTTCATAGTTTAAAATGTCTTAAAAAAAAGTCCCAAAGTAAAAAAAATCCCTAAAATTTTGTAGATTTAATAGAGTCTATGGGTCAACTTTTTCAAAAAAATATGATATTTTTTTGGAATAAAATTTTGAAATTTTAATTTTAAAATTTTTCCCATAAAAATGAGGTTTACAAATTTTTTTCAAAATTTTTTGAATCGAGAAAAATATATTTTAGATATTTTAGAGAAATTTTTCTGATATTTTTTCAAGATAAATAAATTTCGAAATTTTTAAAAAAATAATATCTCAATTAACAAAAGATTAGATCTACAAACTTCTCACTTAAATCCATAAAAAATAATAAAATAATGAATTAAAACTTTAAAAAAATCATTTTAATAGAAGGTCCAATATTATAAGCTTAATAGACAATTTTTTATAAGGACTTTGAATTTTGAAACTTTATTGTCAGTTCTGTGCGGTTGTTGAGAATGCTTAACAACCTTTTTTTTTGTTATGCTTTTATGATATTTAGCTACTGCATAGCTTAGGAGCAAGACAACTGATGGTGTTTGGGCTAGGCCCAATGGGCTGCATTCCCCTTCAGAGAGTACTTACTACATCTGGTAATTGTCAAGAAAGAACAAACAAGTTAGCTATTAGCTTTAACAAAGCTTCAAGCAAGGTAGTAAATGACTTAGGGAAGCAACTTCCCAATTCAAGCTACAGATTTGGAGATGCATATGATGTGGTTAATAATGTGATTAGCAACCCAAGCGAGTTTGGTAAGTAAATATATGATTTCCTAACTAGACAAATTTATTTTATTTTTTTAATTATAGATGCGATTTTAATTTGATGTTACTTTCTAATTTCAAAATTTTATATAATCGATAGAGTAAATAATTGTTAAAATAGTAAAAATAAGATCACTAAACAGTTATTTCAATCAAATTAACAAAAACTAAATATAATAACTTTTATTTATTTTATTTTTTATAATAACTTTTATTTACTCAATTAACAAAAACTAAATATAGTTATTTCGTTACAAATATATTTAGATACTATTTAATTACTTTGGAAAAATATTGTATTTTCACTTTTTAAAATGTATTGTTAATTTTTATTTTTATTAGACAATTGTGAAGTAAACAATTTTCATTTAAAATAAAATAAATAATACTAATTAATAAAATAACATTCATAGTAAAATAATAAATAATAAAATAACATTTTCGAAAAAGACCCTCTCCAACATGAATTTTACCCACTCATTCATGAGGAGGGAATTCAATAACGAGGATTTCCATTAAACTCTCTCCTGTCAATATTGACGAGACACAATCACATCTCAGTTTTTTTTTCTTTCTTTCTCAATACTCCATTTTCCAAAAAATAATTATCAATCTACTTTCTTTTCAAAACTTTATATCAATATATCACTTCTTTTTCTTCTTTTCAAGTCGTTAACGCGACATCCTTAAGTCATTTTTCAAAAAAAAAAAAGCATTAATTTTTTATAAATTAAAATATATATATATATATATATATATATATATATATATATATATAATTTATAAAAATATATAAACACAAATTTTAAATTATATAGATTAAAACAACACAAAAATTAATAGAAATAAATCAACCGACATAGTCTGCATTTTCTTGACACTTTTTAAATTTTTTGGCAATACACTTCGTTATCACTTTTTCATACCGCTGGATAGCAAATTTGTTAGTAATATATACATAAGAAGAAATAAAATAATAGAAATAAATTAACGTTTTAATATATTATATCATTAACGGTCATGTAATCAATTTTTAATCGATATCTAGTGGTATATAACGAGATGTATCACCAAATTTCATATTATTTTATAGGCTAAATTACATCCACGGTCCCTTAACTTAATTTCAATTAATGTTTTAGTTTTTTTTTTCCCTGATTTGATAATTTATTTTAATTTTAAATGACAATTTAATATTTAATATTTTAAAATGTCAACAATGTTATCCTTTTTTTACAAAAGTTCAAAAAAAAAATCATCAAAATTTTCAAACAAAACCCATAAAATTAATAATCATCTTCAATATAATGCAAATTTCATCATATGCATAACTCAACTATTCAAATAAACTCATATTTTTATCGCCAATAACATCAAATAAAGAATGAGAATATGAGTTTATTTAAAGATTTAAGTTATGAATTTGATTAAATTTGCATTTTATTGAAGATAATAATGAATTTTATGGGTTTTGTTTGAAAATTTGATGATTTTTTTGAATTTTTGTAAAAAAAAGGACAACATTGTTGACATTTTAAAACATAAAATATCAAATTGTCACTTAAAATTAAAATAAAGGACGGATTCGAGAAGAAAAAAAAGATAAAGGATTAAAACGTTAATTAAAATTAAGTTAAGGGACCGCTGGTGCAATTTAGCCTATTTTATAATATCAAAAAGTGCCAAGAAAATGCGGACTATGTCGGTACTCGAAAACATTATTCAAATGTTACATGCAACTCTAGTCAATCTATGTAATTTAAAATTTGTTTTTATGTATTTTTTATGAATTATGTTAATTATATATATATATATATATATATATATAATTTTTTTAATTTGAAAAAAAATTGAAACTTCTTTTTTTTTTTTGAAAAATAACTTAAAGAAACGCGGATTTTCTTAAGAAAGTCGCCATTTACAAAGGCGACTTAAGGAAGTCATCATTTACAAATGCTTTTTGTAAGAGAGAAAAAAAAAAGATATATTTATATATTGTTTTGAAAATGGAGTATAGATTGATAAGTTTTTTTAGAAAATAGGTTATTAGAAAACAAAAACCCTCACATGGCTCATATTTTTATTAAAATAACATTTGGCATATTGTAAAAATAAATATTATGTTAATCTCTATTGTAAAACCAATTTAGTAAGCACTTAAAACTTTGAATGTAGGATTTGAAAACGCAGACTCACCATGTTGCTCCTTTGGGAAGATTAGACCTGCTCTTACATGTATACCAGCATCAACATTGTGCAAAGATAGAAGCAAGTATGTGTTTTGGGATGAGTATCATCCATCAGACAAGGCTAATGAGCTAATTGCAAATGAACTCATCAAGAAATTTGGGTTTAAGCGTGTTGATCAAACAGAAGCTCCTTCACCATCACCTACTCCAGATGCTTAATTAATTGTAGTTTCTCTTGTCATTGAATTTGTTTTGTAATGAAAGCAAGTATCTTTGTGTTGCTTTGAGCACTCATACTTAATTTCTTGTTATGGTCTAAACTTGTAATCATACTTAATTTTTTTGTTTTTCATTTGTCAAAGTATTCATTTTTTATTAGATCAAAATATTCATATTAAAAGAGGGCAAAAGCCTCAATACGGCACCTACATCAAATAGGCCCACTAAATATATATATGCCTTTACTAATAAAGATTGAGTAAATGTTTATAGTTTTTTTTTTTTTGAGTAAATAGTGATTTTATAGTGATTGAAATGAGAGTTTTTTGCCATTGATAAATCGAAGATTTTGATGCATAGTTTTTTAAAATAATAAATTAAAGATATATCTTTGTGTTGCTTTGAGCACTCAGACTTAATTTCTTGTTATGGTCTAAACTTGTAATCATACTTAATTTTTTTGTTTTTCATTTGTCAAAGTATTCATTTTTTATTAGATCAAAATATTCATATTAAAAGAGGGCAAAAGCCTCAATACGGCACCTACATCAAATAGGCCCACTAAATATATATATGCCTTTACTAATAAAGATTGAGTAAATGTTTATAGTTTTTTTTTTTTGAGTAAATAGTGATTTTATAGTGATTGAAATGAGAGTTTTTTGCCATTGATAAATCGAAGATTTTGATGCATAGTTTTTTAAAATAATAAATTAAAGATATTTTTATGAATTAAAGATCTATTTGTCGACTAATGCATATTAAAAAAGATCATTTAAAAAAACATTATTTCATTGTTTATAAAAATTACACTAAGTTTTTACAATTTATCGTTCAATATTCACTATTATGAATAATAAAAATTTAGAAAAAATAAATTTTATTTCGCTAACATTTTTAGTAAATAATATTTAGTTATTATAATTTTTTAATAATAGGAAACAATTTAAAAAAAAAAGCTCATTTAATTGTTAATTAAAAGACTAAATGTACCACGACATGTCGAATTACCAAATGTACCGTAGAAATTCTCCCTTGAAGTTGTACCTTCAAATTCACAAAATAGCTAAGTCTAGATGATATGTTGTGTTGATTTTCATTTTCATTCTTGCAAATGCTACTTGAATAAGAAAGAGTTCATGAAAAAGAATTTTATAGCATGCATAAGATTAGTGGAAGGGTTGAATATGGAAGATCTTCTGGGGCTCTATAGAGGTGTGCCTAGTGATCTATCTTGCAAGGTTTGAAGTGAGATCTTCATCTTGAAAATAATAGAAGAGATTTGTGTGTATGTAACAAACACTAACGAGTTTTGTAAATATTCAAAATTAAAAAAATTAAAGAAAGTAACTATCATTCAATAGAATGAAGACCGAGTGTACTCCAAATGCAAGGAAGAAGTAGAGGAACCAATATAAATTTGTATTACTCTCTTATTCCCTCACCCTTGAATTTCTGTAATTTTACTTTGTTAATTGATTTCATTATAATTGGCATTTTATGGAATTTTCTATTTAGTGTTAAATTGATAAATAAAAAATTATAATATTGAAAGTTTTTGTTTTTGTATCATATCTTGTTTTGACATGTTGAGTGAAAAATATGTTGAATAATATTAAAATATGTGGAATTTTCTGAATATTATGATATCTATGTGTTTTTATTAATTGTGATTCATTTAGTGTTGTTTGAGTTCTTTGCCAATTTGATTGAAGTCAAAAATTTAAAATTCTTGGATAAAATTATGTTTTCTTGTTTGAATTGTGATTTGTTTTGTGTTGTTTGATTTCAATTCTATTGTACTTTTGAATACGAATTCCAATATGAATTTGTAAGCAAGTCAAATAAGTTTCAAAATATGTTTTTCTGTTGTGCGACTCGCAAAGCTTTCAAAACTGTTTTTGAAAGTTCAAACTATAGTAATCTATCTTCGAGGATTTGTGACAAATCATTTCATGAGTTATAAGTGGCTTCCCAATCTTGGTTCTATTTGTGGTACGATTCTAATTGGAAGTACCAGATTTGCTCAAATGCAAATACCTATTATTGATGTTTCAATTAAGAAAAAGAAAAAGAATAATTATCCACTAACTAGTTACATTAAGTCTACATATTGTTTAAGACATAGCATGAATATATGGTATTAACTATAACAAGAGTGACATAAACAATCGTGGCTTAGTGATAAATGTTTATGTGAGATCCATAGAAAATATAATGTCAACTAATGAACAAGAGATTATGTTTACTAGTAAAAGAGAGAATCATAATTAAGAAGAAAAGTAATGTTGATAAAGCCCTATGTAATATCATATTACTAAGTGAAATTTAATCTCTGAATAAGAAGATAAATCACATATGCAATGTTAGAACAAAATGAATCGAGTCCAAGCGTTTGATGAGTAATTATATAGAAGTGATGAGAGGAAACATCAAAATGGATGAAATGTCCAAAGACAAATGAAATGATCAATCATGTAATTAGAAGACAACGAACAAGACATTTATCTAGTCTACAATCGTTTGACACTAAAGATCAACAAAGACCAACAAAGATCAAGTCGGCTCTACTACAATGATCTACAAAGCAATTGTTTCCTTTAGAATCACATTCCTTTGTAACAACAAGAGACCATTACAAAAGACTTTAGTACTACACCAACGGTAACATGTGTCATATGATGGATTGTCAATTATTTTGATCAAGTGATGTAACTCAACTACACGAGAATTAAAGCAAATGTCAAATTCTATGGAAGAAGTACAATGTAGTCGAAATACTTACACATTAAAAAGGTGTAAAGTCAAACAACTACTTTTATGAAGAAAACAGGCTATGCTAATACCTAATTACTCTTTTTCTTAAGGGATACACTTTCAAAGTTATAAAAATGAACTTCTTCAAATTGAAGAAATTGACCATAATGTCCAACTTGTGACAATTATGTCCAAGTGAGAATGAGAGGAAAAGATCTCAAATGTTGGTAATAACATTCATATCATATGGCAAGTTTAAATGATCTAATATAGAGAAAGAGAAGGCACGTAGATATTTGAAAGAACATTTAATTAAAAGCCTTAAACATGAGTGTCAATTGTAATATCATTTCTTTTAAGAGTTATTATCTCTCTTTAAATAAATCAAGTAGAGTCACAAACTAGTTTTGAATGAATTTGCTACTTGGATTGATATAGGATTTGACTTTTGTAATATGCTCTCAATGATACATAGAATCCTAGAAATAACTTTGTATTAAATTAGATACAAATACATGTTGGAACTAAGTTGGTCCCTCGAATAATTCCTTGTGTGTTTTGATGTTACAAAAGTACTTTGTGAGAATAATTTATTACACTAATGATTTCATTAAGTATGTAGAATTAAGAACAAGAAAATCAGACGATATAACCAAAGGATACGACCAGAGGAAGTCAATAGAGGAAATAAAAAGGTTAGAGGAATGAAATCAAATCAATCAACAAAATTCGAAAAAAAATGAACGCGCTGAAAACGTTCGTGCATCTGCCTCTGATAGCGTGCTTCAGGTAGTTCAATGTGTTTATGCATTAGCCTCTAAAGATTGAAGTGTGCTTCTGGTTAGTATGCCTCCGATGATTCTGCGTGTATGACTCTAAAGATTCAGGGTACCTCTAAAGAATTATGTGCTTCTGAAGATTTATCGTGCCTCTAAAGAATCATGTGCCTCTGATAATTCAGTGTGCCTCTGAAGAATTACGTGTTTTGAATATTCAACATTTTTTCTAAAAAAATTGTGCCTCTGATGGAAAGTAATTATAAGATGCCTTTGATAAATAGTAATTGTAGGATGTCTTTGATGAACAATAATTGTAGGATGTCTTTGATGAACCGTGACAGTAGAGTGCCTCTAATGAATATTAATTATAGCATATCTCTAATGAATAGTATTTTTGATCATGTGTCTTTGAAGTCTAAAGCCACTGTTCGAGTCTGCATATGAAGCATATATTTCGCTGACTCTAGAACTGCAATTCATTTAGAGTGTTGTCTCTTATACGCAACACAATATGAGTTGCACTGACTCTGATAATGCAACAAAGGTGAAGTTGCTCATGCCACTAATTCTAAGTCATACAGTTTTGCATCTTCCTCTGACTATGATTATTCAAGCATCACAACATCTAATTCCAACAATCAAGTCAATGACTATCAAGAATAAAAGGCAATGATTCTGAAGGAGTAAAGTCAATGACTCTACTTGACAATCAAAAGCTCTGATAGAGTGAGCAACATATTGAATTTGACTTAGCCGTATTCTTACTTCTAAAGGTCCAAGAACATGCCTAGATTTTTTTCCGCCAAAATTCATCAAGCGTATGAAGGAAGACTCAAGCGAATCAATTTTAAAATGTAATTTGAACAAATATGCATGATATCATTCAAGAAGAATTGCTCATATCAGATTGGGAAATAAAAAAGTTTCTAACAGTCAATGTGAATTTGGAAGAAATCTCTATTGACCAATCAATGTGAATTGCTCAATCAAAATATTATTTGGAAGAAATCTCTATTGACCAATGTGAATTTGAGATACAATTCAGAAACTCGGCAATAAATTCATGAATCCTAAAAACAAAAGCAATTTAAAAAACCTCAAGATCTAAATATTTTCTACATATTTAGAGTTTAAGGTTTTTAGTTCTAGAAAAGCACTCGTCAAAGTAAAATATTTTAAGTATTGTAGTATGAAAAATCATTGTATCAAATCCGCTTAGTAGAAGCAGAACCTTGTAAATTGCCCAATATTGTAAGTAATGCTCTTAAAATATCATAAGTGGGATATATCCTTAAGGCCTAGTTTAATTGACAAATGTCAATATTGTTAGGTTGAACGTCTTGTCTCGTGTTCGATCTCAGAACCTCACAGTTGTGTGAGTTTATTATGGTGGAATATACTATATTTAGTTTCTAAGATAAAATAAAAATAAAAAATTATAAAAAAAAGAAATGGAAAATAATCAAAGTTATGTGTACAATACATAATTAATATTTTAATTTATATTTGGATGTTTACATGTTGACTTGTGAAGTCCAAGAAAGGACTTAAACATGTGATTAATTTATAATTAACATAACAAGAAGCTTAGTCAAAGCTTCAATTATCTATGTTGTGGGTTATCTCATAAAGTTTGTAAATACACTTTCTAAATTCTTCAATAAAAATTGTTTATAGTTTAAATATTTTCATCGGAAAATTTAATCAATCAGAAGAGAACAACTAGGAAACTAAAACTGAAATTATTTTATGATAAAAAGCAAGTAGTAATTCATTATCAATCCCAACATTATTTTGTATTTTTATCGTGAAAAATAATACTTTGAGTTCGTTCGTTATATACCGTCTCCAAAAAGGATAATCAAATCAAAATATTTTTGAAAGAAATATGAGACATAACACCTCTAATTAAGAATTAGTTATCGAAAGTTTAAGGGAAAATGAGACATGACACATAAAATATAAAAAATAATAGTTCATTCAATTTGTCAAAAAAATAATTAAAAAAATAATAGTATTCAAGATAAAAAGTAAAACAAAAATAAAAATAATGATAATATAAAAACCAATGCTCACAAATATATCTCAAATCAATGATTGCAAAATATATATACATATATATGTTTTTTTATAGGAAGAAAGTATTCTATAATGATTGAATGTTTAAAACAAAATAAAATGTATACAAACAATCACTCATCTTTTTTTTAATAATATTTTTAGAGTGAAAATCACTCATTTCATTTTAATCTTTTTAATTGTGTATTCAAACACTAACTCATATTTTTTTAATCATATTTTTTAGAGTGAAAATCACTCATTTTATTATAAACTTTTCAATCGTGCTGATATGTGAGAGATTACACATTGGTAATTAGTATTGGTCTGTGAGAGGCTGTACAATTATGATTTACGTCCCTTCGATGAGGTTTTGGTTTGGAAATTCCGGAATCATGTGCATTGGCATATACGGATTGCATTAGGGTGTTTGACACGCGAGTCATGTTTGTTATACAATGAGGATTTTATATACATATTCGGTTGTTGTTGTGATTTTCCGTAATTGCTAAGTGTGATGATTGATTTTGTGTTGTAAGTGTTGAACGATTTCGAAATGTTTTCAAAACTGAAAAATCTGTATTTTTCACAGTTGTATTCGAATACGACAACACAATTTGCTACTGACTTATGATTTCACACTTGTATTCGAATACGACAGGACTGTATTCGAATACGACATGATGATTTTTTGTACTGACATATGACTTAGCACTGTATTCGAATACGAGTTTGCCGTATTCGAATACGACAATGCAGTTTTGTTAAAAACTTCATTTTTCCACTTTGATTATGCATGTTTGGCATATGAAAACCCTTTCAAGGAGTATGCTAAGTTGAAAGGTTATTTTGTGCATTTAAAATTTAAATGCTAAGTGATATTTGTTAATTTCGGTTGAAATTGCAACGACGTCGAAGACGTGGCATGGCGATGATTTTGGTTTTGTATCGAAACAGTGAGGCTTGATGCTGCTCGTAGATCCTCAGTATCCAGTTACCCTCAGTTAATTTAATGATCGGCTTAAGGTTTTATTTATGAATTTTATTTATTCTCCCTTTCTTATTTCAATGTTGTTGTCGCAATGAAACTTATGTATTTGAAACAAACTATTTTTGAGTCGGTTGTATATGATGGTGTAATTATTTGTGACTTTGTCATTTGTGTTACGACATGATATTTTTATTAAATTGTTTAAAAAAAAAAATAAACTCGCACTATTAAGAATCGCGGTGTTACACCTTTGAAGTCAACAAAGCAATTTGGGATTTTCTCACGCCGAAGTATGAAGGAAAGTGAGAGACTCAAAGGAATGCAAGTGCTAAATTTGATCATATACAAAGGAGACTTATGAGGGAGGAAGGCACGATTGAAGCTGCTTTACAAGCTAAACTGAAGCTCAATCAAGGTTACAAAGGAAAGAAGAAAAATGCTCAATGGAACACTTTTGAGAAAGGAGAGAGCTCTAATATAAAGAGTAAAGTTGAAGATGAGAATGAAAATAATCATCCATGTCAATATTGTGGAAAAAGGAACCATCCGCATTTTAGATGTTGGAAGAGGCCTAATATACGCTGCATCAAATTATGCAAAGAACTTTAACATATTGCAAAAATTTGTAAAAACAAAAGGCAACCTCAATTTGAAGCTCAAGTGGATTATCAACAAGAGGAAGAGGATCAATTATTTGTAGCTACTTGTTTTTCTACTAACAACCATGGTGAAATTTTTCAAATTGATAGTGGATGTACACATCACATGACCTATGGTGAAGAGTTGTTCAAGGAGTTGGACAGAAAACCTATATCAAAAGTTAGAGTAGGCAATTAAAAGTGCATTTTTGTTAAAGGAAAGGACATTGATGCAACTAAAAACTGCCCAGGTACTAAAATTATTACTGATGTGCTTTATGTACTGGATATTAATCTAAATGTGTTTAAGGTCAAGATGAAGGGAGGAAGCTTCTCTTTGGATCTTATGGAGGAGGTGCAAGTTGTTGTATCAATCCCAATTAATGCTTTTGAGCTTTATCACAAAAGGTTGAGACATTTCAACTATTTTGAGTTGTTGTGTGTGAAAAAACACATCTTTGTGGAAGGCTTGCCATCATTAGAAGATCATGTGAGTAGCTGTAGTGCATGTGAATGCGTAAAACAATCCAGACTTCCATTTCTTCAATAAAATTTAAGAGCATCACATCAATTGCAGTTGATTCACACATGCCTTGGAGGAATGCAACCTGAATTATCTTTATAGGGAAGTCAAAATTACATTGCGGTTATTGATGATTTTACTCGAATGTGTTGGATTTATATTTTGATATTTAAGTTTGAAGTTGCATGAGTTTTTTTGAAGGTTTAAGGCTTGGATTGAAAATCAATGTGATTGTAAAATTCAAGTTATAAGGTCCCACATTGGAAAAGAGTATATCTTAAATCAATTTAGTTCTTTATGTGAAGAGACTGAAATTGAGCATCATGTTACTACTCCTTATTCCCCACAACAAAAGGGAGTGGTTGAGAGGAAGAAAAGAACAATAATGGAGATGGCTAGATGCATGAGAAAAGTCTTCCAAAGAAATTCTAGGTTGTAGTTGTTAATAGAGTTGTTTTATACTAAATAGACTTTCTACAAAGGTTGTGCAAGGAAAATTCATTTTGAAGCATGGTATGACCATAAACCTTCTATTCAATATCATAAAGGTTTTTTTTTTTTTTTTTTTTTATGTATTTGTTATACTTATATTCCAAAGGTGAAAAGAGATAAAAAAGATTAAAAAAAAAGATTGAGGCATAAGTCTTTATTGGCTATAAGACAACTTCAAAGGCTTATAGAGTCTTTCAACAATAAACTTTAGTAGAAAAAGATCCAACATGGATAGTTGAAATGCAAGAGAAGTTTAACATGACTGAGAAGAACAAAACTTAGGAATTGGTTTCTATACCCCAACAGAAAAATGTAATTGGTGCACTACTAGAAATTTCGTTTTTAGGGACTGATTTTTTGGTTGTTATTGTTAAAAGATCAGTCGCTATTGCTTTTAGTGACCGAATCCAAGACCTTTTAAATTTAGATGGTAAATCACTAGTCTCTAGTTGTTGGGGATTGAATCATCGACTGATATTTAGTGATCGATTTAGTGACCTAATATTTGAGACCAATTTAGCAGCCACTTTGAATTGATTTCCTATGTCATTAGTGTAACACCCCGTTTTTCAAAGCGAGGGTGTATTTTTTTTTTTCAAAAGAAATTAAAGTAAAATAGAGAAATAAACAAAGAAATGCCTTTGGATAAATAATTGAGTCATTATAATTTACAAGCAGCGGAAAAGTTACTCCAATTATAAATCCAAACCATTTACCCAACAACAAATGGTACATGTAACCCATCGAAAATAACATGTCAAGCTGACAATATTAGTATAGGTACAGTCTTCCATTTTAAAATAAATGCAATACAAAAGAAAGACACCTGATCCCTCTATGTCAACCTAATCTGATCATTTTACAACACAACTAAACACCCGGAGTGATCTCCACCCGCCCCGTGAGATTCTCCTAACGTAGCTGCAGTCAAGCGTTCCCATCTCTATTCCCGTCCGTAGGGTACGAATCGGTAGGATCGTCCTGACTCTCATCTGAGGGCAAAGCCCAGATTTCCACAATAATTGTAAAGGTCACCAACCGAAAATAACAGTTAACACATAGCGTTTAAGTTTTAAATGCTAAAATAACTTTTCAACTAAGCATGCACCTTAACAGGATTTTCAATATGCGAAAAGTTTATACAATACTTTGCCAATTAAAAATGAAAGCATAATGAAGTTCTCAATCCCCTAATTAAAACATAACAATCAAGACATGGATAAGTTAATGAGTAATCAATCATCTAACTCAAACTGAGGATTTTCACTGAGCCAATCGATTGGGAAATCGATTGGGGTGAAGGTTTTTAATGAAAACAGAATCCTGGGCTGAATCAATCGATTTGGCAATCGATTGAGTGAGTACTGAGCCCCTGACTTAATGGCCAATCGATTTCCAAATCAATTTGGTCGAATATGGATGAGTCCCTGACTTAGGGCCCAATCGATTGGGCAGTCGATTTCGTAAAGGATTTTTGAAAACTGATTACGAAATCGATTGGCTAATCGATTTTGTCAATTTGGCCAAGCCCCTGTTTACCCATCCAATCGATTGGGAAATCGATTTCCCTGTGTATTCTTTCAAAAATTCATAACTAACTCAATCACATTCATACATAATCTCAAATCCTAACACTTAGCACTGATAACGCAATCGCTACAACATCGTTAATTTTGAAATAGTATTGCAAGCAAACATGCTATCATGTTTACCGAGGTGCCACCTATCCCGGGTCTGCACAACTTACCAAACACAATTCCCTCAGGAACGTAAGTCGTAAACGTACTACCTATCACGGGTCCGTACTGTTTACCGAGGTGCCACCTATCCCGGGTCTGCACAACTTACCAAACGTAAATCGTAAACGTACTGCCTATCACGGGCCCGTACCGTTTACCAAGGTGCCACCTATCACGGGTCTGCACGATTTACCAAAACATACATAAGTGAACGAGACATTAAGAGATTCCCCGTTCTTAATTCTCATCTAACTTAAACCAGGGCGTAGTCTCTCACGGACAAACACCTGTGCAGTCTCTCACGGACAAACACAATTCCCTCAGGAACGTAAGTCGTAAACGTACCACCTATCACGGGTCAGTACTGTTTACCGAGGTGCCACCTATCCCGGGTCAGCACAACTTACCAAACGTAAATCGTAAACGTACTGTCTATCACGGACCCGTACCATTTACCAAGGTGCCACCCATCCCGGGTCAGCACGATTTACCAAAGCACACATAAGTAAACGAGACATTAAGAGATTCCCCGTTCTTAATTCTCATCTAACTTGAAATATAACTTAACAAATATCTCAAAATATCTAGATATTTGTTAAATTACCATTTCACCCGTAACGCATTAAATTCTCCGTAAAGGATTTACCGCACTTAATTTAAATTTATTTATCGACGAGTAATTCTAAACGGGGTCAAAATAACTTTTTGATCCTATACACTCCATAATATTATTAACTTTGCCTAAAAAGCCTCCGAGCCAAAATCCAAAACATATAAAATACATAAAGTGTACTTTAAAATTATGGGTCTTACAATTAGCAACCAATGTACATACAAATTTTGTGACTGAATCTATTATTTTTATTAAAATTTTGGTCACTAATTCCATCTATGAACTTTGCAATTTTTTTATAAAAATAAATGCATAACATTAATGTCTAATAATAACAATGAAAACCATATTTTTAAATTTGATTTCAATATCTAAAAGTTTCATAGACAAAAAATATTTAAGTGCATTAAACATATGAGTGTATATAATAAAAAAACTATTGTATAATTAAGTAGTATTTCTAAGTTCTCAAAAAAATACACATCAAATTTCAGTCTAAACATAAATATATTTTATTCATAACAAAATACAACATATTTTTTTCTTTCAAATATGCGACATGAGCTTAAATCCCCTATTATTAGAGTATTTCATGAAACTATATAATTATATCCCCCGATCAAAGCTAACTATAAGGCCTAGCACGCTTGATCCTCTAGGGATCATCCTTATTTATCCTATAGAAACAAGTGCAACCCTACACTTCTAACCAACTCTTCCAAGCTGTTGCACTTTTGTGTTGCTCTTTCTCTCTTTGTCATGGCTATTTCTTTCTCCTTTAGCCAAATGATTCTTTTGATGTATCATGTATTTCAGGAAGTACTACAACAAGAATCAGAAAGAAATGTCCGGGCATAAAAGAATGAATAAAATTAAGAGATCTTAAGAATAATTTTGCCAGCAATACTTTAGCAAATTTGCTAAGAATAATTTATCAAGTACACTATAAATTATGACAAAAGGGAACTAGGACAATTCCTTATCTATTGGTTAATTGATGTTAATTCACCTACATTATGACAAAAATGTAGTAAAGCAAAGTTAAGGAGATAAATACTCAATAGTTTGATAACTGGAGTTTACCTCAAATCATCTATTGGCTCCCATGCATGTTCCCTGGAATCATAACCCCTCCAATCCAAAGGCTAGTCGACATGGATCCACACCCTGAATACAAATCTAATAATGTCCATTCTGACTTATCAAAACTTTTATGTTGACCCTTCCCTCCATTGGCCACATTACTATCAGCAACACAACCATTATAACTAAATTCACTTGATGTCAAATCACTTTCTAATTATGGATGGTTAACAATCAGAGCAAACCACAATCAACTTGAAAAACTCAGCAATGTGGCACGCATAAACTTTGCGCAAATCATCATATATAAATAATGAAATTCATACCATTTACAATGTTTGAAAAGAATAAGGCACAATGTTTGAAAAGAATAAGGCACAATGTTCTTCTTGTACCCATATGCAGTTACAGAATTATAAATACATTCAACCTTTTAATTAATGCAAAAACAATCATAAATTTCACAAACTAAGTAACAACAAATAAACAAATAAACCTACATTGGGAGCAATTTGTGCAATTTTAACTTAGGAAACAATACAATTAAGAGGGTTTTTATCTTTAACATCAAACATAAACACCATCTTCTTATCAACAAGATTACCATAATACTTAATAACGTGCACAAACATTTCAAATCTCCAAATTTAACAATACCAAAAACAATCCACTATAAATACAAAACGCAAAGAACAAAATTAAACATTCTCTCTATGTTTTCAGCTATATAAAACCACTAAGCAATGAAATACATACAGCTCCTTATCAGGAGTTTCAAACATTTCAACATTCCTTACTATATAATCAACTTTACCATCTTTAACCTAAACAAAACGACAATCAACAAATCATTCCCAACATATAAACATATCCACAAGAATCTTCCATCACAAAAAGACATTCAACAAATCATTCCCAACATTAAAAATTGTGTATCTCTACTTCTTAATTGGTTTTTAAGTTACGTTCAACTACATAAGTGATGCATATTATTTTGTCTTACATAATGTTCTTATGCAAAATTTTTTCAAGGACTCCAATTGATTGCACTTATTTGGGAATTTCCAAATCACTCTT
>NC_021164.2:37753773-37763363 GCF_000331145.2 Cicer arietinum
ACTCTTTCCTACGGTAGTTGATCTGATATGGTACTCATGCCTCGCCATTTGAGTTTTATGTTTCTTAATCAGTGAATGCAAGTCTTTGAAAGGTGTTTGTAAAACTTATAAGACATTAAGATTTTATCCATTATTTGTGATTCTTCTTGTATTTTACTTTCATTATTTTGTTTTGAAATTTTATTTTTCTGATAAATTCCCCATACGTAAGATCTTTTTGACTAAGCTACGTGAGATAAAAAACTGTCCAATTGATCAATAGCAAAATCAGAAAAATCATACAACAAAATCAATAGCAAAATCAACAAAATCGTTAGCAAAATAAGCAAAATCCATAGAAATCCATAGCAAAATCAACAAAATTAAACTGTTTGAACCAAATATGTAAGGTAAATGACCTAGAATCAAAATTGCTAAGTAAGAAACAAGAATTATCAGAAAATTAGCAGAAAAAGGAACAAACCTTTTTGGAAGAAACACCAAGTTTGATGCAAACCTGTATTTGAAATTAAGTCATGCTTTAAGCATACAAATGATAAAGTTAGTATCAAAATCCGACACAATTCAGATTGTGCAGCTGGTTTATCAATCAAAGGTAACATAAATTCAACCCACACACCAATAGTTACAATTTATCTAATTTTTTCCATGGACCCAATGTTTGTAACCTAACATTTTTATAATCCTACATAAAGAGTCGAAAAAATCTCTAATTCTTATTACCTATATTGAAGCTTATTACCTACGGTAGCTTCTCACATTTAATCTCCATAGATCTTAAATAACATTACCTATACTCATATCATCATGTTTCACGATAATACTTACAGAAGCTACAACTAGCATAGTAATAACAAAGTTTTCAACGCGACGAATATTTCTTAGCACAATTTTCCCTTCTTCCTATTTACCTCTTTCAATGAGACTGTTTGGGGTATTATCCACTAGGAGTGACCCCACTGTTAACATAACTGCAGGAATTCCTGCTCCAGCCGATGATATTCTCCACCCAAATCCACCGTCTATTCTGTTCATTTTCCACACAATAAACAATTCATTCAACACTTTTCAATTAATTCATCAAAATTATTAATTAAGCTTACTTTGATGTAAACCAATTCACAAGATTTGCTATGAGAATTCCTATTGTGATGTTCAACTGGAAGAAAATGTTGAGCACACGTTTAGCCAACCATTGAACATTGAGAGGAAGCTCCAACAATTTATACCAGAACTCCCTTCATTTTTACCTCTAAGTCACAGGTGCTAAGCAATTACAAAGAGTAATTAGAGGTGAAAAGCAATTTGAGCAAAATGCTAAAGCTTAACTTAGTAGTTTTATTACCTTCAAGCTTTGAAAAGGATTGAAGCTTTCGAGCACCAATGTCACAATAACACCAGATCTAACCAAAATCAAAATAAAGTCAGTAGCAATCCATTGAAACCAAAGCAAATGTTTAGAAATTAAAACACAAAATTTAAGTAGAAATTCAGAAGAAAATTAAGAAATTACCTGAAATTGCGCTTAGGACTCACTATATGTAGGTTACGGTTCCTACGGACTTGAAAGAGAAATTAAGAAATGAGAAACGATGGAAGTTGATTAGGGTTCATTCAATTTGGGAGAGAAACGGAGAGACAAAATACAAAATGGTCGAAGGTGATTAGGGTTTGTGCTACTACTAATATTTTGGTGCTATCATTACCACCATCAAAAGAAGAACCACATAACTGCAAAATGGCGTTTACTGATATGTTGAAGGTTACGAAGATATAGATGAAGTAACTATGTCGATTTACAAGAAAGAGAGTTTTGAATTGTAAATGCACCTTTTAAAAATTCCTGTTAAAAACTTACGGAAATAACTCAAGATTGATATTGGTTGTGAAAACCAAAAACGGAGAACGTTCTTGGTTTTAACCTGAAAACATAGAACGTTGTTGGTTAGTTAAAATCAATAATTCGGTTTATGTATTTAACTTGATAATCAATCAAACTGAAAATTAAATAGATAAGGGAAGAGATACCACACAACGATATATCCTGCTTCACCCAACCCGAGTTACATCCAGTCCTCACAACCGTGAGATTTTCCACTAAGTGTTTAAAATAGATAACCTTCTTGGTTTTACAGCACCTAGTTCAGATCAACCTTGATCTGCTACAAAGTTAAAACCTTTCCACCCATAAAGGAGTTCAATCAAGTCACCTGTCAACCTTGATAGGATTTCTTACAATCTACCCAAACTATATTAAACTCTTATAGTTTGAGTTTTATAATAAAGATGAGATTGCTTTGTTAGAATCTAAGAAGGCTCAACACTTGTTTGAGTTTTGATTCTTTGACGGAAAAATACACGAGAATGATTCTAGGAATCGAATGGGAAAAATCTTAATTGATTCAATGTATGTGTGTGAGAGATTTTCAAGTATGATTGAAATGAGTAATGAATTTTCTTAGTACTTGAAGCTCTGATTTTTTCTTGAGCTTGACCTTCTTTATGTAGGCTTTTTAGAGCATTTAATAATAGTCAAAAGAGCTGTTGGTAGTGCTCTGTCAGATTTGACCAAAACTAATATATTTGAATAAAAATATACAACCTTGAACATAATTTGAACTTTGTTGATTGGGCTGGTTTCTTTGTTATTGATCAAATTTATCTTGTGTTTAATGATCCTTGAAGCTTCATATGTAAGTATTGATGTTACAGCTTCGATCTGGAGCCTTGATTTTGTCCAAAACAGTTTGGAAAATGATGGCGAATTTCTGTAGAAGTAATGAGATCAATGCTGAAATTCTGCAGAAACGGAGATTGATAATCAATCTGGAGACTGGTCTGGTCATTTTGGAGAAAGATGTTTGTTGCTGAAGATCAAGTGTAACAAGCTGGAGAGTGTTTATCAGTTTGGAGGCTGATGCTGCAGTGCTGTCCAGATTGATTAGAATGTTCAGATCTGTCTGGTCTTGCTAATTTGTGATCTTCTCTCTTTGTGATTCAAATGCATTCTTTGACTAGAATGGTTCCTACTTGTTCCTTGCCAAGTACTGATAACATTAGCATGAAATTCAGAGGTAGAATCTTCTTTGAACTAATGGAGATTGATTGATTTTGGAGCTGTAACGATCATTCCACTGCTGTCCAGATTGATCAGAATGTTGTCAAGAATGTTCAGATATGTTTGGTCTTGCTAATTCGTGATCTTCTCTCTTTGTGATTCGAGTAGCTTCTTTGAATCTAATCA
Source organism: Cicer arietinum (assembly GCF_000331145.2). Taxonomy (NCBI): domain Eukaryota; kingdom Viridiplantae; phylum Streptophyta; class Magnoliopsida; order Fabales; family Fabaceae; genus Cicer; species Cicer arietinum. Next base: position 37,757,018 of record NC_021164.2, read on the forward strand.
TCTCAGTTTGTTCCTTGCCAAGTGCTGATGATATAGATGTAAAATCTAGAGGCTAAAACTTCTTTTAACTAGTGGAGATTGATTGGTTTTGGAGCTGTGATGATCGTTCTGAAGCTGGAGAACATTCTCCATTTTCCAGATTTTACTAAGAATTTTCTTCTTTCTTGTTTGTTCAGATTTTACTTTTCATGCTGATATATTCTTGCTTTACTTGGATTCTATATTTGATTAATACACTTAAACACACATGTTAAATACCAAAATACTTAGAATCATAATTAACATTCTTAATTAACTTTTTGTTTGTTTTCATCAAAACAAAAAGATTAGATTTTGTCTAAACAATAGATGCTAATGGAACGAGAGATGGCGTTTATTGAGGCCTTAAAGGACACGAAGACAAAGGAAAAAGAGAATGAAGGATGATCGAGAATGGCGAGAACAAAAAATGGAGGCGCTAAGGTTTGCGAGGATGAAGGAGAAAGTTTGGAACGAAAAATGGCTCATAATTTGAGTTGTGATTTCTAACTCTTATTCATTAACTTGCTTTCTCTTTTGGTTTTATATAATTAATTAATAATAATTTATACTATGCTATAAATTACAATAAAAAAATATTAATGCTATATTATTTTTTGATTAATAATATAAATGATTTTATTAGTAAAATAATTAATTTGTTTATTTTTATAAAAACAAAAAATAATTGGTCTCTAAATTGGTCTCTAAATCTAATTTTTTGAGTGAGTACAGGGATTTAGAAAAATTAGTGTTAAGAGAACAAAAAAGAATTTGATTGGTCTCTAAATCGATCGCTAAAATCAATTTGTGACCATTTTAGAGACACATTTGGTTTTAGTTAACTATTATAAATATTTCGTCTCTAAATTAGTCTCTTCGGCGATTAATTTTTTCGGTCTCTAATTCGGTCACTAAAAGCCAAATTTCTAGTGGTGGTGTTAAATGGGTGTTTAGAACCTAACATAAAGCAAATGATTCCATTATAATCCCAAGGAAAGATTTGTAATTAAGGGCTATGCTAAAATATTTGGAGTTGATTTTTCTGAAACATTTGCTCTAGTACCATTGTTTTAGTAATTGTTTTAGCTCAAAGTGTGATCTTTTTAGAAGGCAGACCCAATCTTCCTTTCTATGTGCCCTAAATCCATCTAGTTGTTGCATCAACATTGTTTCCTTGAGATCACCATGGAGAAAGGATATTTGGACATCCATCTATTCTAACTCCATGTCTAAATGTCCTACCATTGCTAGGATTATTTTGTTGATGCTTGTTTGTCTACGGGGGAGAAAATCTCATCGTAACCCACCCCTTCCTTTTGAGTGAATCCCTTTGTTACTAGTCTAACTTTGAATCTAGGTGGTTCAACTCCTAGAATTTCCTACTTTCTTTTAAAAACCCACTTTTTGCCTACAATTTTAGAGTTGACAGGCTTAGGTATGAGAGCTCAAGTGTTGTTCTTCTCAAGTAAGTTTAGCTCATCTGTCATAGCTAAAAGCCATGTCTTTATCTTGACACCTAATAGCTTCATAGTAGTTTCTAGATTTTTCATGTATGATTTCTTCAACATGTAATGTATACCTGACCATGTGTTACATAACTATATATTTGTGGGGGGTTTTGATGCTCTTATTTCTATGTCCCTAATGAGATTATAGTCGTATGATTCATATCATGTTGGATTGTCATATGGTCTGAAAAAATATCATTTTCAACTAAGTTGGTATCAACTTTGTCTTGTTGTGTATATTGTTGTTCTTTCTCTTTTTCCGCAACTTGCTCCACCTCAAGATCAAATTTCCCAGGTTCATGTTGATATCAACTTTTACTATCATTCTTGGTTAGGGAGTTATATAAGTCAGTGTCTCATGAAACTTTACACCTCAGCTAATGATAAATTTCCTATTTTCGGGACACCATATCCTATAGCATTTGACAACACTTGGATATCCAATAAAATACCCTTTTTGGCTTAAGGAACTAGCTTTCCTTCATTTACATGATATTTTGTAGCACACCTAAATACTTTTAGGTGATTGTAACTTGAAGCTTGTTTTATCCACATTTTTTTAGGGGTTTTGAGCTCAATGGCAGTTGAAGGGCTCAAGTTCTATGGATAGTTTTATTTTTATTAATTTTTTATTATCAATTTCTGGTATTCAAAGGATCTTGGAAACAATGAAAGTGTGTTTTCAGCTTTCATTTTCATACGCCTTGTGAGAATTTCTTTCCTATTTTCTATAGATATTGAACTTTTTTTTATAGTTTAATGAATAAATATTAAAAACAGTCAAATTGACAAAAAATTCAAACATAAAAGTTGACAGAAGAGCTAAATAGTTAGTGTTGTTGTTTCTCTTGATCAATTGCTCACCCAATAAATGAATTTAAGCTGATGAAGTTTTCTTGTAAAAAAAGAAAAGAGTAGAAATTGTAGAATTGTATGAAAACCAGTTAAAATGTTAGATGAACACATACATAATTATTAACCCAGTTCAGAGTTAAACTCTTACATTTGGGGACTGAACCCGACATGAAAAGATCATTAATATGAGAAAAATTTTATAAGCTTTGTTTTTCTTTTTGCCTTTCTCTTGCACAATAATGTTTTTCAACTCTTACTTTACATAAGAACTAACTAGGGCTTATATATACACAAATGAACTACATTAAACAGTAATTGGAAGAGAGTTACAACTAACTGAGTCAACTAAAAGTCTGATTGCTTATTTCACACGCAGCCATGACTAGATGAGCTCCAAAATCTTCAATTTTCAGTACTGCTTATCAACAATTATGTTGATCGATAGTTTAGTGACCTTTGAGTATCTTTCAATAATTTCAATACCAATCTAAAAAGATAGTGATAGTGTAAAGACGAAATTGCTAATTTATTTTTTAAAATAATTCAAGACATAGGATCACTCATGTCCAGATAATTTAAACTTAATGCTTCTAAAGTAAACTTAATGCTTCTAAAGGTTCCAAGTTTCATGGAAACTAATTTGATTGCTATTAGCTCAATTATTGCATACTTATATACAAGGTACTAATTTAGTCATTTTTAATTTTAAAAATCAGTATGCAACTGTTACGTGGATCTTTTGTATATCTATGAACGGAAAGTGTTTTATAGGTTTGTGTACTATGTGTACACGATCGAATCTTAAATTTTTATACATGCAACACTTTGTGTCTAAATTCATAAATTAAACTCCGTGTTAATCATGCAATATCCAACTTCCGGAATAAAGAGTTTCAGATCTTGTTTACTATAATCTATATGTGAATTCCACTAACTTGATACGCCATAATAAGTATTATTTTATTAGCCTCAAACTTTTCCAAAGCAGGGGACAAATGTCATATTCGTACAACTTTGTACAATTATATTCTCCCACTGAACACAAAGGTTTCTCAACTTGAGTGGCTAGCTAACATTATTACAGAAAATGAACATAAACAATTTTGATTCATTTTGCTCACATTCAAATAAATTTGGTTACGAAAGCATTGAGCAACACTTTGTAGGTGGATACATGTTTGTTTGCTTTTACAAGAGATCGACACATGGTTTTGCACTTTTATGCCCATAGAAGGGTATAAAAAAATGGCTATTTGTCGTTTAATGCCAAACATGCATCTCCATCGATATATCGTAAGCAACATTGTGGATTAATTAACCATAATTAATCAACTGACAATTCAATATATGTGAAGAATTTTTTCACCTCACAATTGATTTTTTTCTTTCTTTTGGTTGGTGATGATTAATTTAATTTGGAATTCATGTTGTAGAATATATGTTTTTTAATTCATTGTTGATACTCCAACTTCAAACTGTGGAACATAGAGATAAAAAATTAGAAGAATATATGTCCAATCAGATAATGATACATAATACATTAATTTACATTTTGAAATTCCTTTTGTGTTTAAGACTTCCCTCTTCATTATAAGTAAAAAATATTAAGGGTGTTCATAAAAACAAAAAACTGAACTAATCTGCTGAACTGAACCGAACTGGTTTTGAACTGAACTTATTTATAAAAATTGAGAACCGAACTGTTTTCAAACTGATTTTTTAAAACAAGAACTGAACCGAACTGGTTTTCAGTTTAAAAAACCGAACTGAATCGGTTTTTAATTTGAAAAAACTGAACCGAACTGGTTTTTATTTCAAAAAATTTGAACCGAATTTGTTTTTTATAAGTAATTAGGGGTAATTATGTAAAATTTGGCCTATATAAACAAAAAAACTAAGTTAAACCGGTTCGGTTCAGTTTTTTGAATTGAAAACTGGTTCGGTTTATTTTTTGGAACTGAAAATCAATTCGGTTCAATTTTCAAACGGTTCTAGTTCAGAACTGAACTTTGCCCACCCCTAAAAAATACTAACAACATTCATGTTTACTAAGACATGTTGGTGAAATGAAATTAATTTTCTAGATATTATGAAAATATAAGTGCATAATTAAAATTGTCTTTGATGGAAACTTGTCGTATTAAAATATAAGTGCATAATTAAAATAGTCTTTGATGGAAACTTGTCGTATAAAAATATATATAAGCATGGTATTCAAAAAATAATGCATTGGATATTAAGGAACGATGGAAAATGTCTCAGAAATTGATAGGTTGACGAGGTCTTGATATAAGTGATAGTAACCGGGTGTTTGGGAACAAAATATGGCGTATTGGAGGGACATTGTCTCCAAGAAATCTAATTCTGATGCATGCATATAGAGTTAGATTTTTGTCCTTTACGCTAGACAAAACGATTATTCCCACACCGACACAGACATATAAATGAAACATAAACTAGAATGTTCGTTAACGCGCGTGTATTAATTCCCACGCTGAAACAACTGTAAAATGGGATATACAGGAGTACGGGTACGAATAGGTCAGACTAGATTTTGAAAGGTCTGAGTCTAACCTACAATTTATTTTTTAAATCTAAGTCTGACTTACGGTCTATCATAAACTTTTTTTTTCTGGTCTGACCTGATCTTTTTAAAAGTCTGACCTGACCTGGAAGCTTATTTAAAAGTCTTATTCACATTAACATTTAAATGCTTTACTCATACCACATGATACTCTCCACATACCAATATTAATGTACATATCTATATATAATAAACAAAAAATAATTTTTCTAACAAAATAATTTAAAAAAAATCTAAAACAAAAATCCTTTAAACCCTAAAAAATAATTTTTGGTTTCAAATAATAGGTTTTTTTTTTTTCTTTTAAAACAAAAGCTTGCGCTATAAATAAAAATCATTCACTTCAAATAAATAACTCATCAACCACTTTAAATAAAAATCAACCCTACGAACCCTCATCTCCTCTACTCTGCGAACCCTCATTTCCTCTATTGTGCGTCCATCTACTGCTCCTCCTTTAAAACAAATTGGATACGTTGTTTCAGATACGTATTGTATTTATTAATTTTTTGTTGTCACTAAAACTGATAGATTGTTACATAATAAATAATATAAAATTTATTCTTTTTTTTTTAAATTTGTTGATATGTTCTGTTTTGAAATCAGACTTGGACATTGGTTTTCATTTTCCAATATTAGATATATATGTGTACTATAGATTGATATAATGTTATCAGTAGCTTATTATTTGTGTAACTGCATTTATATAGGTGATCCGCTGTCACACACGGGTCAAATACAATTGATAAAATGTAAATAGAGGTAATAACTCGAATCGTTTCACAAGGACTTCTGATATAGTAATAATAACCGAATAGAAAATTGAAATAAAAAAGGGGTTTTTTAGATTTTTGTTTTAACGGATGAGCAAAACAATTAATCCACTTATTCAAGTTTCAAACATATCACAGATTCTATCAATGAGTTTAATTTCTAATTTGTGATTCTATTCTTATTTGACTATAGAATTGATCAAACAAGCGTAATCAATCCTATGTGAATTTGGTTTCTCTGATTTTTTTTCTGATTTTCTGGCGAAATTTTGGAGCAATCCAAGACAGTCGCCTAAAAACAGGGTTAATATTATTATCAGAGAGGTCCCCGACAACGGTGCCAATTTGATTCGCTGTCGCACACGGGTCAAATACAATTGATAAAATGTAAATAGAGGTAATAACTCGAATCGTTTCGCAAGGGCTTCTGATATAGTAATAATAACCGAATTGAAAATTGAAATTAAAAGGGGGGTTTTTAGATTTTTGTTTTAACAGATAAGAAAAACAATTAATCCACTTATTCGATTTTCAAACCTATCACATATTCTATCAATGAGTTTAATTTCTAATTTTTGATTCTATTCTTATTTGACTATAGAATT
>NC_021164.2:37763507-37777859 GCF_000331145.2 Cicer arietinum
GTGCCAATTTGATTCGCTGTCGCACACGGGTCAAATACAATTGATAAAATGTAAATAGAGGTAATAACTCGAATCGTTTCGCAAGGGCTTCTGATATAGTAATAATAACCGAATTGAAAATTGAAATTAAAAGGGGGGTTTTTAGATTTTTGTTTTAACAGATAAGAAAAACAATTAATCCACTTATTCGATTTTCAAACCTATCACATATTCTATCAATGAGTTTAATTTCTAATTTTTGATTCTATTCTTATTTGACTATAGAATTGATCAAACAAGCGTAATCAATCCTATGTGAATTTGGTTTCTTTGATTGAATTAAGCATCACAATCATCAAAATATTATAATTAACGATCAAGCGTCGCAAAATTATAATTCAATTAAATTAGAAACCAAAACCAAATTATGTCAAATAAATTCAATCAATCCTATTGAAATTCAATTTAAGCAATCAAAATATCAATATAATCAAATAAACAAGAATAGAATCATGAATAGAAATTGACTGTGTAACCTGAATCTCAAGGTGTTGATGAAACTCTGAACTCGTGGATTAATCTTATAAAATTAGCCTTTCATGAAATTAAAATAAATCTGTTTATTTCTTGTAGCAATTTGACTCCTAATTTTTTCGTCTTAGAAAAGAAACAAAACTGCCAATATATAGTACTTGGTATTGGACTTTAGGGTTTAGGGTTTAAAAACAAGTGGCCCGCTAATTAAAATTATTACAAATATCCAGATTATAAAATTTGCAATTTCGGCCCAGTAAAATTCGGAATTGGTTTTTCCTTCCAACACAAAAGTTGTAGCTCAGATGTTTATCTTTCCAACGCCTGCTCATATGTGCCAATTCGATATCCAGAGCTCAAGTTATGACCTACAGAGCGAGAAAGAGTCAAAATATAAATAATAAAATTAAAATGCAAATAATAAAATTATAATTCAAATTCGACCCAAAGTTTAGAAACAAGCTAAAAATATTAATCTAAGCTATAAAGGGCTTTTAAAATACCAAACTAAAAAGCTAAAAACATGTGCCCAAATGCTATGATCAATAGGTCATATAAAATGGACAGGAAATGGATGTCTGCCAAACGATATTCAAAAGAGTATGAAAATGGAGTGAAGGAGTTTGTTTGAGTACTGAGAATTTTTCTTGAACTTTAATTTAACTGATCATCCCAATATGATCTGATCATGTAATTTAGCATTGATATATATATAGGTATTTAACTAATTATTTGGAAGAAAAAACAAATCCAAATATAGGTATTTTACTAATTATTTAGCATTTTACAAAAACTGAACTTATATTGCAATTTAAAAAAAAACTGATCAGAACATAAACTTTGTAATTTTACAGCGCTTTTGTCAATAACCGCTATAAAAAGCCTTTAAAAAAAATAAGGAGGTCACATAGCGCTTGCACATAATAAAACAAAGAAGCCTTTTAAAGCGCTTCGTGGAAAAGCGTTGTAAAAGGGTCACATAGCGCTTGCACATAATAATACAAGAAGCCTTTTAAAGAGCTTCGTGGAAAAGCACTGTAAAATGGTCACATAGCGTTTGCGCATAATAAAACAAAGAAGCCTTTTAAAGCGCTTTGTGGAAAAACGTTGTAAAAGGGTGCTTGCACATAATAAACACAAAGAAGCCTTTTAAAGCGCTTTGTGGAAAAGCGCTGTAAAAGGTTGCTTGCACATAATAAACACAAAGAAGCCTTTTAAAGTGCTTTGTGGAAAAGCGCTGTAAAAGGGTGCTTACACATAATAAACAAAAAGAAGCCTTTTAAAGCGCTTTATGGAAAAGCGATGTATAAGGTTGCTTGCACATAATAAACACAAAGAAGCCTTTTAAAGCGCTTTGTAGAAAAACGCTATAAAAGACTTTAAAAAAAATAAAATAAGGAGGTCTTTTACAACGTTTTTTCAAAAAAGCGTTGTAGTAGGGTTTTATATATAACAGTAAACCGCTTCAGTTTCCTCTTCATACGCTTGTAGTAGGGTTTCATATATAACAGTAAATTTCATACGCTTGTTTCCTCCTCCTCTTCATTATCCTTCTCATTGCGAACCCTATGAACAATATTGCCTTGTTATTAACCCTCATTACGTAAAATTCATACGCTTGTTTCCTCTTCATTCTCCTTGTCATTGCAAACCATCTTTGTTTCTGCGAACCCTACTCTCCATTACGTAAACTTCATACGCTCGTTTCTGCGAACCCTACTCTCCTACGAACCGTTCGTATTTCTGCGTTGTTCTTCTTTGTTTGTATTTATGCGTCGTAACCCTACTTTTCTTCTATTTTTCAGGTATTGTATTTATTAGTTTTTTGTTTCACTAAATGCATGTTGAACTTATACTGCTATCAATGCACAAATATTTATTGACTTATATGTTTTATTTTATAGTGCCCTCGTCAAACTAACAACATCGACTATGGGTACTATATATTGCGATTCATGAAGGAGATTGTTGATATGAATCAAACTATAATCCCAGAAACAGTACGATATTTTCATTATTTGATTTTCATATATAAACTATGTATATATTTGATTCTAACTTATTTATGTTCAATTTTTATATCGCACAGTACTTTGACAATTCCCGTCCAACATACTCTAAAAGAGATCTAATTGAAATAAAGGAAGACTGGTGTTAGTATGTGATTGAAATGAAAGTTATTTGATTTGCTGGGAAATGGCATGCTGCAAGGGATAGTTATATGAATATATGGTAGTTATGTTCTGTGTAGTTCTGATAGTTATATGTATATGAATATGGCACATTTGAAAAATTGTGAATATGTCGTTATATGAATATGTATATAGTTCTGCGCTGTTGTCAATATGTGAATATGTATATGAATATGTTGTGAACTGATTGTGTAAATATGTAAAGTTATAAAGTTAAATTATAAAGTTATATAGTTCTGTTGACGTGTACTGATTGTGAAATGATTGTGTGAACTGATTCTGGATGAAAATGATTTTGATTTTTATATCGCACAGTACTTTGACAATTCCCGTCCAACATACTCTAAAAGAGATCTAATTGAAATAAAGGAAGACTGGTGTTAGTATGTGATTGAAATGAAAGTTATTTGATTTGCTGGGAAATGGCATGCTGCAAGGGATAGTTATATGAATATATGGTAGTTATGTTCTGTGTAGTTCTGATAGTTATATGTATATGAATATGGCACATTTGAAAAATTGTGAATATGTCGTTATATGAATATGTATATAGTTCTGCGCTGTTGTCAATATGTGAATATGTATATGAATATGTTGTGAACTGATTGTGTAAATATGTAAAGTTATAAAGTTAAATTATAAAGTTATATAGTTCTATTGTTGTGTACTGGTTGTGTACTGATTGTGTGAACTGATTGTGAACTGATTCTGGATGAAAATGGTTTTGGAAAAAAAATTTAAAAGACAGCGCTATAATAGGTGAATAGTAATGCATAACTATTGAATGCACCTTTTACAGCGCTTTTTCAAAAAAGCGTTGTAATAGGTGCATAATAATGCATCTATTGAATGCACCTTTTACAGCGCTTTTTCAAAAAAGCGTTGTAATAGGTGCATAATAATGCATCTATTGAATGCACCTTTTACAACGCTATTTAATCATCTTCAGTATAATGCAAATTTTATTAAATCTATAACTCAAATATTCAAATACACTCATTTATCTATAACTCATTTATTCAAATACACTCAAATGTTTAAGTTATGAATTTGATTAAATTTGTATTTTATTGAAGATGATAATGAATTTTATGGAATTTGTTTGAAAAATTTGATGATTTTTTTGAATTTTTGTAAAAAAAAGGACAACATTGTTGACATTTTAAAACATAAAATATCAAATTGTCACTTAAAATTAAAACAAAGGACCAACTCAGAAAAAAAAATATAAAGGACTAAAACGTTACCTGAAATTAAGTTAAGGGACCGCGGATGTAATTTAGCCTAAAAATTAAGAATGAAATTATTAAAAATTACACTAATTATAAAAATTCAAAATTAAATTATTACCCATAGAAATAATTTTTTTCTTCAAAGCATTGTCCTTAAATTACCTTGTAAAATTTTGTGAAATATGTCGAATGCAGAACATATGCTTTGACGGAGGATCTTGCCACCCATTACTCAGATTATTATAAGCACTCTTAATGGATTCGTGACTATCTGAAATCAAACAAACATTGGCTTGTGGAGTGACGTATTTTCTCAAATTTCTCTAAAATAAACTCCAACCCTCTTTTCTCTCACCTTCCACACGAGCATAAGCAATAGGAATTACATTGTCGTTCCCATCTTGTGCAACTGCTACCAATAGAGTTCCCTTGTACTTGTCGTACAACCAAATCCCATCAACTTGTACTATTGGTTTGCAGAATTTAATCACAGATATTTACGGAACGAAAGCCCAAAATAGTCTATGAAAGATCCTTATCCCATTTATCAAACTATTCTCATGATAAGTTGGGATGGTTTCCATTTCAATTTTGGATCCTGAAGCAAACATTTGCATAACCAACAACCATTGTGGTAATTGATTGTAAGACTATTCCCAATTGTCATAAATTTGTTCGATCACTTTATTTTTTTTTTCCATTCAGGCCTTTCTATAACTAACTGCGTAGTTGTGTAAAAACCAGAATTTTAGCAATAATGAACTTCACTTCGATTGAAGGATCCACTTTCACAACTTGCATTACGCTTGTACATATCATGTTAGAATTAAGATATTTAGATATCTAGGTACATTTTTGTAAATTTAGGATGGATACTCAAACAATTCCCATGACCTTCGTCCATGATTAATTTTGTTAATTATTTTACATGAAGCATACAAACTCTTTTTATGAATCTTAAGATTCTATCCTTATCTACCTTATTTTAATGATATACAATTCTAATTTTCCCTGATATTATCTAATAATTCACTATTCTTTTTCAGTCTACCAGCCTAAATACTACTCGTGGTAATTGGAGGTGAAAACAAGAGAAGCAGGGTTGAACTGTGTTTATCTAAGTTGGTTTCTTTTTAATTATTTATTCAAGAACTAGTTCGGGTTCGGTGATTTTACCTTAAATAGAGGCAGTAGCAATCGGACTTCAATAATCAAAAGCAGCAATAAAGTAAAGAGTGTAAAAATAAAGTGATATAAGCAGATTTATCCTGGTGCACTACCAACTTGGTAGCTACATCAAATCTCTTCACATAGAAGGATTTTGGTATTTTGAGCAAATCTTCTTGTGAACAATATTTTAACCACATCTTCTTGGGAATAATATTTTGACCATATCTTCTTGTGAATAATATTTTGGCCATATCTTCTTGTGAATAATAGGTTGACCATATATTCTTGTGAATAATATTTTGATCATATCTTCTTGTGAACAATATTTTGGCCATATCTTCTTTTCACCTTTGTCAATAATTTCCTTCAACTATAATTTTGAATCATATCTAATTTCAGATTGTGTTCAAAAACTTATTCACGTGAATCTTCCTTCACTCTCTTGATTGATTGGAGCGGGAATGGATTCATACTTGTTCTTAAATATTTAGAATTTCTAATTCAGCTAAGTCTTTTCTTTAGAGTGAATTCTTTCAATAAAAATCGTTGACTTGCACCAGAGCAATTGACTTTCTTGTTGGAGTTAGATGTTGTGTTTCTTGGATAATAATAGTCAGAGGTAGGATTACGAATTAGTGGCTTTGGGAAAATCACAATGTTGAGAGCGAAATATGAGTTTTGAATGCATGGCTTGAACAATCTCTTCAGAGGCATGCTTAGTCTGTGCACATCAAAGGCACGTAAGGGCTTCAAAGGCATACTTCAAATTCAATCTTCAGAGAATCTTCAAAGGCAGTCATCAAACCCAATTTTAGAACCAAACATCATAGGCGGTCTTTGTAACCTTCAAAGACATGTTGCTTCCAGAGGCATATGTTTAGAGGTAGACGCATATGTTTTTGTGTTCCTCTGATCTCATCCTCTGGTGGCTTCTTTAGGTCACTTCCTATAGTACCTTCCTTTGATTTTCTTGTTCTAGTTGCTGCATATTTAATGAAGTCATTAGTCCAAACAAACTGTTTTCATAAAATATATTTGTTAACACCAAAATTACAAGAGGAAAACCTACTTGGTTCCAACAGTAACTTCACATGCTAGACTAAAGCCTCTATGAACGTGAGAAAAGCACAAGAAATGAGGTATTAATTGAATTGTGTTTTTAAAAACTTTTCCTTTTTTTAAACAAACAACTTAAAAACCTTTTGAAAACAAAGCTCATTTGATGCACATGATATGTACAATATATGACATAAAGTAGGATAAGGATAGAATAAGATAGTGACATGATAAACATTATCATATCATGTGTTTGATGTGCACTTCATAACAAACTAAATAATATTATTTTATTATGTCTTGTATTTAGATTGACTCACTATTGAGACTTTTTTGATGATACTAGGAGCCTTGGTGATGATTCTTTCATTTTCCATTGTTTTATGTTGCTAATATATTAATTGCTACATATTATTTATACGGGTACATCTTTAGTTTTGGAGTATCTATGCAAGCTTCATAGATTAATATACGCTACTTTGCTAAAAACTTAAAGTAAACTTCGTTACTTAAAGATTAATATGTATACTTAACATTTAACCTTGTCCTTTATTCATTTTACATATATTCATAATCTTCATGGTATAACCACCATGTCCAAAGGCAATTCACTAATTACATTGTCGATTTCATGTAAAAAACTTTTTAAAATATGGCAGTCAATTGGTTCATGACATATTATTCGTCTAGGGAAATGTTTTGGGCTTCTTCGAAATTTCTCTTGGACAAAGAATTTTAATCCAAATCTAGTAAGCAATACAAAAGCACAATGTTGGATTCAAATCTACAATATGCCTTAGGAATATTAGAGGCCACGAATCCTTTTCACAACAACTTCTGTTATTGGCGTCCCTTTACCTCTTGATGAAACAAGCAACTCCAAAACATTTGGTCATTTTGCTCGAGTTTTAGTCGACTTGAACATGATTCATGAGTGATAGTTATTTCATTGAATGAGCCGTTGCAAGTAATAATACAACAGTAAGAATACCATGTGTCAAACTCAAGTAATGCGTTATATTATCGAATAATTTGAAGTTATTCAATTGAACAAAAGGTTTTCTATTTGAGTAGAAATTTTTAGATTAAAGAGATAAAAGTATTGACTTCATAACAATAAAAATGCCTTTGATCAATTTCACTATGAATCCAAACTTTAGTTACCATTTAAATTTTATAACTGAATTCATTCAATAAGTTGCTACAAATTTCCAAGAGTTTTCAATCTTAAAATCTCTTAATGATTGAACATTTATCTCAATACTACATAGTAAAAAATTCTTAATCTGAAAGCATTCGAAGGGTTCACTCTCGTTTCAAATATTGAACTATAAATTAGTTTATAGGAAGCCAAGCGATAAAAAACATTAATAATAGAGATTAAAAAATCAACTTTATTGAATTCATTAGAATAATCAGAAACCAAATTAAACTCTAAAGGTTTTCATCAAGGTGCATTCATCCTTAAAAAGAGATGCGAGTATTACACGTCAAAAATTAAGAATGAAAGTAAGAACTCAATTTCCTAGTCTGGAACTATTAAATTTGATCTCCAAAGTTGCCTCAATAAGTCCTTTTACCCTCCAAATAGTCAGAACCCTAGTAAAGAGTACAAATTTCCATAAATAGTGAATGGAAACGCATGCTAATACATTTTTGACTTCCTCTACACAATGAGCTAATGAACTTGACGCAAAGAGCTCATCGAGGCAGCGCAATGCACTAGAGGGCCTTCTTGTTGCACTCCGAGACAAGGACTTGTGCTAGAAAATGCACTATAGCATAGGGACATGCACGTTGTGCTTCAAGGATGCTATGTTCCTCTCTTCACTTTAATTTAAGGTATTGACTCCACAAATTATTTGTCGTCCACAATAATCCTTAGTAACTCCCCGAGTTTAGATTTCCTCAAAGTGATTTACCTTAATAAGTCCCTTTAGCCTCCAAAAAGTCAAAACCCTAGTAAAGAGTATACATTTTCATTAAATAGTGTCTGGAAACGCGTGCTAGTGCATTGCTTGCCTTGTTTGCACAATGCGCTAGTGAATCTAACACATATAGCACATCGAGGCAGCGCAATGCACTAGAGAGCCTTCCTATTGCACTCAGAGACAAGGATATGTGCTAGAAAATGCACTATAGCATAAGGACATGCACATTGTGCTCCAAGGATGCTATGTTTTAAGGTATTGTGCTCCAACGATGCTATGTTTTAAGGTATTTTGCTCCAAGGATACTATTGCACTCTTTACTTCATTTTAAGGTATTTTGACTCCACAAATTATCTGGTGTCCACAGTAATCCTTAGTAACTCCCCGGGTGTAGATTTCCTCAAAGTGATTTACCTATTAAGCTAAAAACCAAGAAAAATCATCACAATACGAGTAGTTGTCTGGCTAGAAATGATTAGTAACGAAATATCCAATATGATTCAAAGAAATAATAAATTATTTTCTTTATTTAGAAACTCTAAAAACTATTTAAAATTAATTTAAAATAAATATAAAAGTTAACTTATAAACAAGAATTGATCTTTAAGACTCATTAATGAGCTGCGAAATTGCATTCTTGTTGAACACAATGGGTTCACATTTTTTGTTTACATTGATTATGAAAAATTGTCATTGTTTAATAAATCTTGTAAGGTAGGGCAATCCACTAATTGAAAAGGAAGAAACTGGTTGAGAGGTATGTTCCTAGAAACTCTACTCTAGATAATGTAGAAACTGGAGATAAAATCAAAGGTATTGTATTGTCAATTCTCTTTATTTTGATCGTATCCGCAAAGTTTAATTTGGACGCACAACTATTATTAAAGAATCTCCCTCCGATCAGAAAAAAGATTTTGACTCGAATTAGGTTGATATTGGGGATTCAAATATCATTCTAGAGACACTTAAAGAATATGAGTTTTATGCTACACAGAGCCCTAAAAACATAATTCATGGATTCTTCGGTTCCAGCTTATCGAATGTAGTTAAGATTGATCATCTACGAGAAGATCATCAATATAATGATGAATATTGTTGGTTCTTGGAGTGATGAAGTGTTAGAGGTGATCAATGTTCAAAATCATCAAAGCTCTTCCAATTTCAATGTCAATTTACACTTAAAGTTGGTCATAAGCATTACATATCGAAATCTTATTATTACTAGCGATAATTTACAAACTAGGATTAAAGATAGATATGTTTATATTAAAGATAGATATGTTTATTACTATCGAAATCTTAATATTAAAGTTGGTCACGATGTAGGGATTTTGCGCGGGGGTTTTAAAGATAGATATGTTTGAGAAGTACATCATTCTACCACTAGAGAAGAGCCTTTTACGGAGGTAATTTCATAGACAAGAAAAATAATATGTAGAAGGAGCCTATATTATTTAATTTCTAGAGGAGGGCCCGAAAACCTACACGATAAGAGTATTTTTTCTAACATTTTCTCATTTTCTTTCATTTTATGTCTTTTCTTAAGTAAGGTCATTGTCCCCAATTTTTTTTTTCTTTTTAATAAATTTTTAACTTTAAAAAACATTACCTACTATTTGAACATAGGCTTAAATATATTTTTGATCTTTTATCTTTTACTTAATATTTATTTTGGTCAATTATATATTTTTTTTGGGTCCATTTATCATATATAAACAATGTAATTTAGTCCTTTTCACAATACAACAAAAGTTAGAGCAACATTTCATCATTGAACTCGCTTCTAACAATTGCCAACTTGTGTCTACTATAATATTCTATAAAGAAAATATCATTTTAACCCAATAATATGCTTGTACTTGAAAAAACTCTCCTTGCATTATTTGAAATAGATATAAATTCCTTAAAATGAACAATAGTTATCGCAGTGTATTTTCATCATGTCTTTGGTGTGTTTGTTCACAAAATTTTATAAATAATTCAATATTAGACTTCAATAGTTCATACAACTATTTAAAAAAATTATGATTAAAAATTTTACCATTTATTATTTATAATAGATAAAGAACGAAAACGAGTATTTAAAAAAAAGGATAAATGACCATTAATATTTTGTTACTAATGACAACAAGCTTACTTAATTGAGAGTTTATTACCCAAAGCATCTCTACTAGGTTCAAATTTGTACTAACTACACACACTATGGGTATGGTACTCTAGGAGTGTGACGACCATTAGCCCCAGATGGTGGGTAATCATGGAGTTCCAAATCCATCCTTTCATGAACAGTAGGCTCTTCCACGGGCCAGTTTCTCCCATTGATCATAACCTGCATTCGAATCCAATAAACATAAGGTTCTTAATTTTTATATAAATCTAGTAAATAGAATAATGCAACATGTCTTATAAGCAACTTATACTAATCATGGTTTAAAATTATGGTTAAGAACTGCAATTGCAGATGTAATATTGTAGATTTTAAAGTTACTGCAAACCACAATTTATGCCACTTCCACTGCATTTGCCTGCAATATACAAGTTTGTCGCGTAACAACGACCACAATTTAAAACTATGCTTGTAATAGCCTTCAATCAAATTGTTTGTTTATGGGTTTAAGGAATCCTTATATAAATGATATATTAATAGAATTTGATTACAATTCTCTGCCATATGAAAGAGTAAAATGCAATTGATTTAAAAAGTTAGCGATGGCCTTATGGTATCATGTTTTGTACCTTGTAGTTGTTGACGATCTTCGATGCAAGCTGAGCTTGACCACTTTGCATAAAGCTTTCAGTTCCTATTTATAGAAGCAAAGTTTTGTGATTTAAATTTAAAAAAAGAAGAATAAAGGAAAAATAAGTTTCTAGATAAATGATATTGAAAATAAGGTAGTCGAATTTACGTGTAATTGGAATTGCTTTGAAGCATACAAGAGAGGAGAGCCCAAAAAAAATCACAATGAGGTTAAAGGTAATGCCTTTCATTCTTGTCATAGACTTCTTAACAACAAGCTCTTGGCTATTATGTTGCTTCACATACTCTTATTATCAATTTATAGAAGTTTTTTTAACCTGAAAAGTGGAGAATAGGAGTAGGCGAGTAGCAATCATTCATCTTGCCTAATTCAAAAAGGTGATCTCATCATTTGTTGGAGGATCAACGCATTTCCACACTTTTGGAAAGCTTTGATCATTGTGTGGGGTCTTGTGGATCAGAAACCCCAAAGCTAAGTGATCAATATGGTGCCTAATTAAAAGATGGAAAATACAACCAAAGTGGATCATGATCCAAAATATGCAATTTTGTGCCAAAACACAAATCAAGATTTAGTGGAAGTTAAATAGCCATGAACCTTTTGGATATTCTTTAGGTGTATAGTGACCTGACAATTCTTATACTTTCTGAAGGTTGAGACCTGCCACTGTATTTAAATTATAATTTTTTTATAAACTTTGTGGAGCTTTAGACCTACGCTATTGCCAAAATAAAAACAAGCAGCTCCACGAAACATCTTCTTTTGTGGTTTGATCCACACTAAATATTGAAATAACAACATATTTTTCCATTGAATTAAAGTATTTCTTAAAATGAGTACTAAAAAGACATGCTTCAAAATAGATTGTAATATTATTACTTAATAGTATTGGGGATTCTAGGTTTGTAGAAAATTTATTGGAATCAATTGCAACTTGTTTGAAGGGAAATGAATAAATTTCTTTACCCTTAGAATTAGATTTTCATTGTTCTTTAATTTTGAAGGTGTCAACATTCATGAGAGTTGACAATTTAAGGTGTTGAAGTGTTCAGGATTGAAGTGTGTGCTACATGGAATATATGATTTAAGACCATATTTGTAGGGTTAATAGTTTGAGGGTTTTATTCAAGTTTCTTCAGAATTAGAAGGCAATTGATTTAGAAGTGATTAAGATTATTAGTGCTGAAGAAAATTTTGTTGTATCAAATGCACTCAAATTGATAATAGTTGAAGAAAATATCTCACAAGTTTTTAGGGGAATGGAGTAGAAAAAGTAGTCCCACATGAACACTTCAACCTAGGTGTCGTCGTTAGCATTTGTGGCTTTGTCTTGTCCACGAAGGACATTTCTGGTTTGAGCTTCAATGGTGGGAAGACGGAGGGACTGGGAATGATGAGATTTTAAGAGTAAGAGAGGGGCATGGCGGCGTTGACTATGATGTGGTGGGTGGCGAGACGATCTGGTAGCGGCGGTGGTCTCCAAACACACTATGTTTTCTTACTAACGTTTAATCTTTCTCGTTTCTTCACAGGTACAACGTTTAATCTTTCTCGCTTCTTCACAGGTACAACGTTCTACTTTTTCTAGTAACCATAACGTTTAATCTCTTTCGCTCACTTTTTTAGTTTGTTCGTGCATTGTAGAAAGATTTGTGGCCATCTAAGAAGTAGCTCATTGGTGCTTATTGCAGAATTGATAATTTGTCACTGTGACAATTTATTTTAAATTTTGTACTTTGTTGTTGGTACTTTTACTATTTCTCTTCTTTCAATAAAATGTGCTAGGAGATAGCTTCTTGGTGATTACTTGTTTTATGGAATATATACTTGTTTTTATGACTGTTTTTCTACATTTTGTTGGGATATAATTTGTTTTTATGAGATAGAAACAAGACTAATGTGATAGACTTTGTTTATATGAGTTAGTGAAATGATTGTTTCCATTTTATTTTCCTCTGTTCTTTTTTGGATTGGTTTTATGGCAGGGCTATATTAATGTGGTTACTTGGAATTTTAGCTTTTCTTTATTTCCCACCAATTTTAGGAGTCTTTTTTTATTAGTTCATGGTTGTCATTTGTGGAATGTGTTTGATAACTACCTGCTGCCACTAATGGGAGAAGGTACTAATTTGTATTCTCACACTATTCGATAGTAAATCTTGTTCTTGCTTTCATGCTTCAGACTAAAGCCAATGAGTTTGTGTGTATGCATGCTTTTGATTTAACAGTTAAAGTCTTGTCTTACAATAGGTGGGACCTTCAAATTATGGTACCTTTAACTTTAGATCTTCGTATTCACTAATAACATCAACCAAATTTTTGGTGGTGAGTGTTGATCAATAGTGATAAGCTTACAATCACTTTTCAACATATTAGTTCCCTATCATAAAAATCGCTAACAAGCACTACTTTTTTCACTCTCAAGAATCATGTCTGTAAGACATATGCCTCCTTGATCATAATTTTGATATAATTTCCAAACATACAAGGTATATGCATTATT
Organism: Cicer arietinum; assembly: GCF_000331145.2. Lineage (NCBI taxonomy): Eukaryota > Viridiplantae > Streptophyta > Magnoliopsida > Fabales > Fabaceae > Cicer > Cicer arietinum. The sequence goes on from NC_021164.2 coordinate 37,776,864, forward strand.
TGATTGATCTAATGATTTGAATTGAGAAACATTTCAGGCAAATAAACAAATACTACACACTTGGACAAAACTTGGAACTCAAGCAATCAAGCAAAGATGGATGAGGTCCTACAAGGCTTGAAGACTGATGTACAAGAGTGTCTAGTGTTAATAGGGTCAATTAGGTAGACTTAATCATTATGAGTTCTCATATAGTATTTGCCAATGAAATCATAAAATAAGTTTTAATCAATCAAGTAATAAATCAATTGATCAATCAATTGAGCAATCGATTGTCAGACTCACAGAATAAAGGTTTCACTAAGTTAATCGATTGGGAAATCGATTACTTAAAGGTTTTATCAAAACCTATGTTTTGTGTTTAAACAAATCAATTGGACAATCGATTTGCACATCAATTGAGTAATCGATTTTGTGATTCACAGAACCAAGCTCATACTAAGTTAATCGATTGGCAAATCGATTATGAAAATACGTTTTCATCAGACATGTGTTCTATGATCAACGAAATCGATTGGACAATCAATTGAAATAAGTTTCTTAAGTTGCAAGCTTGGCACTAATCGATTAGATAATCGATTGATAGATGTTTCTTGTGTTGCAAGCTTTGCATCAATCGATTAGGTAATCGATTGAAAGAATGAACTGGTTAATCATTTATCAGGAACATATTGCGTAATCGATTGGCATATCGATTTTAACTAAACAGCTAAGCTACTGTAACCAGTCAAATCAATTGGCAAATCGATTGGCGTAAGACGTCTTAGTCACTTTGACCAACCAAATTGATTGGCAAATCGATTGGAGTAAAACATCTTAGTCACTATGACCAGCCACGTCGATTGACGAATCGATTGGAGTAAAATGTCTAAGTTACAGGGAGTATTTAGCCCATTGCCAAATCGATTATGTTAATATATGAATCGAATGAATAATCGATTTTTTTGATCTCATTGTTTGAACAAAACAAGTATAATCGATTAGTCAATCGATTCT
>NC_021164.2:37778587-37782609 GCF_000331145.2 Cicer arietinum
GCAGTGGAAAATGGTCCCTATGTGCCTAAACTTGCAGGCACTGAGGGATCATCCATCATCATCAAACCAAGAGATGATTGGTCTGATGATGACAAAAAGAAAGTTGACTATAATGCAAAGGCCAAGAATATTATAACCTCTGCCTTGAGTGCTGATGAATTTTTCAGGGTGTCAAACTGCAAAACTGCAAAGGACATGTGGGATACCCTTCAGGAAACTCATGAAGGCACAACATATGTCCAAAGGGCCAGAACAAATACTCTAATGCATGAGTCTGAGCTTTTCAACATGAAGAAGGATGAGTCAATCAATGACTTGCAGACAAGGTTCACTCACATCATCAACAATCTACATGCTCTAGGAAAAATTATGGACAATGAGCAATAAATAGGAAAAGTAATGAGGTGCTTGACAAGAGAATGACAACCCAAGATCACTGCCATTGTTGAATCAAAGGACCTTGCAAACATGACTATTGCCACACTATTTGGAAAGCTCAGGGAGCATGAGATGGAACTGCACATATTAGATGAGTCAGAACAATCTAATTGGAAAAGAAAAGGACTTTCACTGAAGGCTCAAATTCACAAAGAGAAATCTGAACCAGATACTGATGATTCAGATAGTGAGTCTGATGAAGAGCTTGAGATAGGTATGTTGGTCAGAAAATTCAAAAAGTTTTTGAAAAAGAAAGGAAACCAATCAAGAAGACCACCAAATTCTAAGACAAAAAGCTTCAGCAAGAGTGACACAAATGATAGCAAAGTGATAACTTGCTATGAATGTGGGAAAGCAGGCCACATAAAATCTGAATGCTATCAACTGTAAAACAGAAACAAGTTGGTAAAAGCTAAAGGCAAAGATCAACCACCTGCTAAAACCAGAAGAGCCTACATAGCATGGAATGATAATGATGAAGAATCATCTGAAGATTCAGAAGATGAAGAAGCTAACTTGTGTTTCATGGCCAACACAGATTCAGATTCTGATAGTGAAGTAAGTACTACCTCTAATCCATCTTATGATAAATTGCATGATGCTTTTAATGAATTGCATGTTGAACATGTTAAGGTAGTTAAACAATTGATTTACACTAAGAAAATGCTAGAAAAACAATGCATGATGTGTGAAGAAATTAAGAAAGATCATAAGATGCTTGAAGAAATGAATGAACATTTGAAAAAAGAATCATTTGATAAACAAACTAGCTGTACTGAACTTGAAAGAAAAGTTCTGTCATTAAAATCTGATTTAGCTAAATTTGCTAGTAGTAAAAACAACCTAAATGTTCTTCTTAGAAATCAAAGGAATCATTATGAAAAATCTGGAATTGGTTATAGACAAAACAGGAATGCTAAACAGAACCATAAATTTGTTAAATCAAAGCAAATGCATGATATCTTCATTAAACCAACTCATAATTCATCCTCTGGTTTTTCATGTAATTTCTGTTGCAAAAAAGGACATTTGTCATTTAATTGTAAATTGAAAAAACTTGCTAATAAGGGATGGAAACAAATTTGGAAAATTAAGAAACCTATGATTGAAACTAACCCTCAAGGACCCAATTTAAATTGGGTACCTAAAACCAAAGTTTAATTCTGTATTGCAGATGTGCTTGACATCCAAAATGCACTCATGGTACCTAGATAGTGGATGTTCCAAGCACATGAGAGGAGACAAATCAAATTCTTGTCTCTCAATTCAAAAAATGGTGGATATGTAAAATATGGTGACAACAATAAAGGTAAAATACTTGGCATTGGAGATATAGGAAGTGAATCAACCACAATTATCAAAGACGTCCTCTATGTCAAAGGTTTGAAACACAATTTACTAAGTATTAGTCATCTGTGTGACAAAGGATTCCAGGTATACTTTACATCTCAGTCTTGTACACTTGAGCATAAGGAAGACAAAAGCATGAAATTGGTAGGTGAAAGAGTAAACAACATATACATGATAGATTTTGATTCCTTACCTGTAAATGATATTTGTTGTTTATTATCTAAGTCTGATGACGACTGGTTGTGGCATAAAAGAACTGCACACATACACATTAATCATCTTAACAAACTAGTTAGTAAACAACTAGTGCCTAGGTCTTCCCAACAGAACTTTTTCAAAAGAAAAGTTATGTGACTCTTGTGAGAAAAGTAAGTTAGTTAAGTCATCCTTTCCCCCAATAGACTTAGTTCAAACTGATAGAGTTCTACAATTAATTCATATGGATCTGTTTGGTCCATCTCAAGTAAAAAGCTTTGGAGGAAATCTGTATGGTTATGTGTTAGTTGATGATTACTCTAGATATACATGGACTTATTTTCTGTCTCACAAAAGTGATGTCTTCTCAATTCTCAAAAAATTTGCAAATCAAGTTCAAAATGAGAAGAATCAGAAAATAGTTTCCATTAAGAGTGATCATGGTGGAGAATTTCAAAATGAGTCTTTTGATAACTATTGTGATCAAAATGGAATTCACCACGTGTAATCAGCCCCAAGAACTCCACAACAGAATGGAGTTGTAGAAAGGAAGAATAGAGCTCTAGAAGAACTTGCTAGAACAATGATAAATGACTCTAAGCTTCCTAAATACTTTTGGGCTGATGCAATAAATACAGCTGCTCATGTGATGAATAGAGTTCTCATTAGGCCTATCCTTAGAAAAACCCCCTATGAATTATACAAAGGTAGAAAACCAAATATTGCATATTTTAGAGTCTTTGGATGCAAGTGCTTTGTATTGAATAATGGAAAAGAGCATCTAGGGAAATTTGACTCTAAGGCAGATGAGGGAATATTTCTAGGATATTCACAATCTAGTAAGGCCTATAGGATCTACAATAAGAGAACCAAAACTATAGAGGAATCTGTTCATTTAAAATTGGATGAAATGTTTACCAAAAACTTGAACAGTACCCCTCTTATAGTTAATGATTCTCCTGATGAATGTGTAGAATCAGATCCAAAAGAACCAAATGAAACAATGCCTCCAACTGACATTGAGTACATAGAACCTATTAGGGAAGATGACTTACCTAAGGAATGGAGATTCAACAAAAACCATCCTATTGACAACATCATAGGAGAAATTTCTAAAGGGGTTGCTACTAGAAAATCCCTTAGACAATTCTGCAATTTTACGGCCTTTGTTTCTCAAGTAGAACCTAAGAATATAAAGGAAGCTCTCTTGGACAATGATTAGATAATTGCCATGCAAGAAGAACTTAGCCAATTTGAGAGAAACAAAGTGTGGATTCTAGTTCCAAAACTAGAAGACAAACATGTCATAGGAACTAGATGGGTGTTTAAGAACAAAATGGATGAAAATGGGGTAATAACTAGGAATAAGGCTAGGCTAGTGGCTAAAGGCTACAACCAAGAGGAGGGCATTGACTATGATGAAACATATGCCCCTGTAGCTAGATTAGAAGCCATTAGAATTCTGCTTGCTTATGCTTGCATAATGGACTTTAAACTATATCAAATGGATGTAAAAAGTGCCTTTCTAAATGGAGACATCCAAGAGGAAGTTTTTGTTAGTCAACCTCCAGGATTTGAGGATCCTGTTTTTCAAAACCACGTCTTTAAACTAACAAAAGCCCTCTATGGATTGAAACAAGCTCCAAGAGCTTGGTATGAAAAGCTCAGCAATTTCCTCATACAAGAAAAAATTTTAAGAGGAAATGTTGATAAGACACTTTTTATAAAGACAAAGGGAAAAGACATTCTGCTTGTCCAAATTTATGTTGATGACATAATCTTTGGATCAACAAACAGTAAGCTTTGCAAAGAATTTGAAAATACAATGAAAGGAAGATTTGAAATCAATCAAAGCAAGAATGACATTTTCCTAAGTCAAACCAAATATTGTAGTGATCTTTTAAAGAAGTTTGGCTTTGATAAGTTTAAATCCATTGATACACCCATGAGTCAAGCTTGTCATTTAGATAGAGATGAAAAGGGAAAATATGTAGATATGACCATGTTTAGAGGCATGATAGGATCTTTATTGTATCTTA
>NC_021164.2:37783635-37786969 GCF_000331145.2 Cicer arietinum
TGTTGTGCACAAATTTTATGGATGAAACAACACCTTTCTGACTTTGGTGTTGATCTTGGAACTGTGTCAATCATGTGTGACAACACTAGTGCCATAAATATTACAAAGAATCCTGTTATGCACTCTAGAACAAAGCATATAGAGATTAGACATCATTTCATTAGAGATCAATACCAAAATGGTAATATCATGCTTGAGTATGTTAATACATCTGATCAATTAGCTGATATATTTACCAAAGCCCTACCCAAGGAAAGTTTCTTCTATATTAGAATGAAACTTGGTATTATGGATCAAAATGAAATATGATCCCTGTGAAAAATCGATTGAGACATCGATTATCCTGTGACAAAATAGAAAATCAACATTACCAAATCGATTGCATAATCGATTTATGCTACATAAGTGTCTTAATTGTCTAAGTCACAAACACGATAATCGATTTAGTAATCTCAGATATCAAAAAGGCTGGAGTATACATCAATACAATCGATTGATAAATCGATGGACGATTTGGAAAATCTTTTAAACAATTGATTTCATAATCGATTATTTGTTTCAAGACATCCACAGATTTGAGAAGTTTTCCAACCTCAAACCCGAGCATCGATTTGGCAATCGATTGTATCAAATTCTAAAACTTTGAGCCAACATAAGTCGATTTGGAAGTCGATTGAAATCCCTGTATGATCAATGTATTCAAAATAATCGATTTGGAAATCGCTGCTGCTATGAAAAGGTTTTCTGAACTGATAAGGAAATCGATTTGGACATCGATTTATAAATTGAAGGATCACTTACGAAATCGATTTGGGAGTCGATTTACAATACGACTGTTGGAGAAAAACTAGCCGTTGGAGGCAGTTGTAACGGAAACCTTTCATTTCACTCAAGTAACGGTAACAAAATCGATTGGACAATCGATTTTGTGCACCCAGATGTGAAATAAACTCGATTAAGAAATCGATTCTAAACAGTTCTATATAAATCCCTAAATCGATTTCTCAACCCATTTTCACTATCAGTTCATATTTTCTCTCCCAAACTCGAATTTTTCTGTGCCTTAATCCTTCTCAATCTTCTCAAACATCTCAAATTTCCAAAATCTTACAAATGGCACGAGTAAAGCAAACTAGTGAAAAACCTCTATCATCTTCTTCAAAATCTGTTTCCCTAGATTCTTCTTCAACATCTAGTGGAAGAACACCCTCCCCTCAACCTCCTTCTCCTCCTGCTAAGAGAGTCTCAGTACCTACTCATAAGGTATTAGCAAAAGATAAAGGGAAGGCTATCGCAACTAATCAAGGAACAACAAAAAAGAGGAAGGTTCCTCCATCTGAAAAACTAATGGGGGACGCCATGAAAGGGCCAACCCAGAAAAAGCAGAAAGCTATATCTTCTCCCCAACCAAAGAAGGTTCAGCCTCCCAAAGACAAACCTATTGAAGACGCTGTTCTCCCACCTTTTTTCTTAAAAAGGAAAATCCATGAGGCAAGAACTCTGGATTTTGCCTATTTTGATTCAAATGGTTTTACATTCCAAAACCATTTAAGATTTCATGGTTTGGTAGATTTTCTATCCTGCTCTCTAGAAATCTATCCAAGGCTCATTAGAGATTTCTACTCCAACTTCACACTCACAGCTTTTGGATTTGAGTCTGAAGTGAAAGGAAAGAAGATTTGAATGACCTTTAGAGAATTTTCAAGGATGTCAGGACTGCCATTTTATGAAGAAGCTGTGGATGGCAGGACCAATCCTGACTCCACTGATGATGCTTGGGAAACATCAGTGGACAGACACACAGCAATTTAAGACCTCATGGTTGAAGGATTTGTGGAAGGCATCTCTCTTCCCATTGGTCAAATGAAGATTCAACACAGATTGCTGATGTATGTGCTAACTAGGATGTTAGTACCTAGATCAGGGAATCATGTTGTAATTCAAAGGCTTGATATCACTCTTCTTTGGGGCCTTTACAAGGAACTGAAGATGAGCTGGGCTTGGATTATGCTGGCTAACATGTTAGAGTTAGCACAAGGTAAACAAATGCTCCCCTACCCTCAACTTATCACAAAGATTCTGAGACACTTTAAAATCTCAGTTGTCAATGAAGAATCTGTCAAAACAACTCTAATTTTTGGGGAATCAACTGTCAACCAAATGCAGTTGAAAAGGATAAATGGTATTTGGACAAGGACACAACCAAATACTGAACAACCTGAGCAGGCTGAACCTCAATCTGAGGTTTTAGCCAAGTTGCTAGAATTTATGGAGTCTCAAGCTAGACACAATGCTAAGGTGGAAGCCTCCCTTATGCGACTCTAGACAACCCTCAACTCTATTGTTCAGGATGTAGATGCTATCCAAGAGCATTTGGGGCTCAAAATGTCCTTTGAGGACATAGCTGACATTGGCACACAAATGGCCAATCAGGAAGATGAACCCCCTTCCCCAACTACAAATAAGGAACAGCCCTAGATTAGTGCTTAGGTTTTGTTTTCCTTATTGTTTTGTAAATTTTGTTTCAGTATGTCTCTTGTATTTTTTTCTTTTTGAATTTAATGACAAAAGGGGGAGATTGGTATTCAAATTGAACTTGTGATATTGCTCTGATTGACAATTCTGATATCTGATTGTGACTTGATTAATTGTGGTATGCTGCTAGGATACATACAAAATTAATATTTGATAATGTACTCTGAAAGCACTGATATTGCTCTAATACTACGCTTTGATACTGAATGCTCTGATACTTAAAAGAGTTTAAATTGAATGCTCTGTAACTGAATGATATTATTATGCTATGATATTAAAAGGTCTTATGTGCACTATGTGGTATGCTCTAATATCAAAGTTGAATCTGTTAAGTGTACTCTGATAACAAATTTTAATAAACACTAATACTCTGATTTTAATAAATTTGAATAGCAAGCTATGATATCAAAATCTGATACCAATTTTGAAATGAATCATAAATTCTAAAATTCAGGGGGAGATTTTAAATAATAGTTATTATTATAAAGTTATAACTTCAAAGTTAAATTGTATGTTTGTCATTTAATCAAAAAGGGGGAGATTGTAAGACATATGCCTCCTTGATCATAATTTTGATATAATTTCCAAACATATAAGGTATATGCATTATTTGATTGATCTAATGATTTGAATTGAGAAACGTTTCAGGCAAATAAACAAATACTACACACTTGGACAAAACTTGGAACTCAAGCAATCAAGCAAAGATGGATGAGGTCCTACAAGGCTTGAAGACTGATGTACAAGATTGTCTAGTGTTAATAGGGTCAATTAGGTAGACTTAATCATAATGAGTTCT
>NC_021164.2:37787300-37788569 GCF_000331145.2 Cicer arietinum
GCACTAATCGATTAGATAATCGATTGATAGATGTTTCTTGTGTTGCAAGCTTTGCATCAATCGATTAGGTAATCGATTGAAAGAATGAACTGGTTAATCATTTATCAGGAACATATTGCGTAATCGATTGGCATATCGATTTTAACTAAACAGCTAAGCTACTGTAACCAGTCAAATCAATTGGCAAATCGATTGGCGTAAGACGTCTTAGTCACTTTGACCAACCAAATTGATTGGCAAATCGATGGGAGTAAAAAACCTTAGTCACTGTGACCACCCAAGTCGATTGACGGATCGATTGGAATAAAATGTCTAAGTTACAGGGAGTATTTAGCCCATTGCCAAATCGATTATGTTAATATATGAATCGAATGCGTAATCGATTGTTTTGATCTAGTTGTTTGAACAAAACAAGTATAATCGATTAGTCAATCGATTCTGATACAATCTGAGTATCAGTCCCTGATAAGTGCATTAAAAGAATCGATTAGGAAATCGATTCATTCCTATATTTTCAAGATTCAAGAAAAACAAGACACGCGATAATCGATTAGGTAATCGATTAAGCTGGTATTAAACTTTAATAAAATCGATTACAAAATCGATTTATATAGTGTTTTTCTGAAAAATATATAAATTGAATCAATTACAATTTTTCATAACATTAATAACACTTTTTCAAAAACACAGAAGACTGAAAAATATCTTGAGAAAAAAATTGTTACAATACACAAATATTCATTGGCTAATACTTTTGTGTGAGATCTTATATTGTGATTGAGTCAATTTTTTTTTAGTATTCTTTAATTCTTTGTGAAAGAACAATTTCTGTAGTTGAAGTTTTGGAAATCCAGTAGTGTACACTGGTGGTTATCTTTTAGGATACTTGTGGTCATCTAAAAGAAACCTCAGCTTGATCTCGCTAGAGTTTGAGGAGTAACTCATAGGGATAGGTTGGTATTGTGATAGAAGTGGTTGTGAGTTGGATGGATAGGCTGTGATGCTGGAAAGTCTGTAAAAATATTTCTCAAATCATTCTAGTGAAAGGCTGAAATCTGTTGTAGATTTCAGGACTAGACGTAGGTTATCAAAGTGATAGCCGAACTAGTATAAAAATCCCTGGTGCACTATTTCCTCTCTCTCTTTACTTTTTATATTGATCTTGCATGTGATTGTGAAATTCCGCTGAAAATAAACTGTTAGAATCTTTTGCTGTTAAAATAGGAATTAATATTAAACAAGTTGGTTTTGATATTAATTCATCACTTA
>NC_021164.2:37788901-37791504 GCF_000331145.2 Cicer arietinum
CTGCCTTTAATGGGTCAGCATACATGTACTGGAAAAAGAGAATGCTCATCTTTCTAGAGGCATGTGGGCTTGACATCTTAGAGGCAGTGGAAAATGGTCCCTATGTGCCTAAACTTGCAGGCACTGAGGGATCATCCATCATCATCAAACCAAGAGATGATTGGTCTGATGATGACAAAAAGAAAGTTGACTATAATGCAAAGGCCAAGAATATTATAACCTCTGCCTTGAGTGCTGATGAATTTTTCAGGGTGTCAAACTGCAAAACTGCAAAGGAAATGTGGGATACCCTTCAGGAAACTCATGAAGGCACAACATATGTCAAAAGGGCCAGAACAAATACTCTAATGCATGAGTCCGAGCTTTTCAACATGAAGAAGGATGAGTCAATCAATGACTTGCAGACAAGGTTCACTCACATCATCAACAATCTACATGCTCTAGGAAAAATTATGGACAATGAGCAATAAATAGGAAAAGTAATGAGGTGCTTGACAAGAGAATGACAACCCAAGATCACTGCCATTGTTGAATCAAAGGACCTTGCAAACATGACTATTGCCACACTATTTGGAAAGCTCAGGGAGCATGAGATGGAGCTGCACATATTAGATGAGTCAGAACAATCTAATAGGAAAAGAAAAGGACTTTCACTGAAGGCTCAAATTCACAAAGAGAAATCTGAACCAGATACTGATGATTCAGATAGTGAGTCTGATGAAGAGCTTGAGATAGGTATGTTGGTCAGAAAATTCAAAAAGTTTTTGAAAAAGAAAGAAAAGTCTGTAAAAATATGACGCTGGAAAGTCTGTAAAAATATTTCTCAAATCATTCTAGTGAAAGGCTGAAATCTGTTGTAGATTTCAGGACTAGACGTAGGTTATCAAAGTGATAGCCGAACCAGTATAAAAATCCCTGGTGCACTATTTCCTCTCTCTCTTTACTTTTTATATTGATCTTGCAAGTGATTGTGAAATTCCGCTGAAAATAAACTGTTAGAATCTTTTGCTGTTAAAATAGGAATTAATATTAAACAAGTTGGTTTTGATATTAATTCATCACTTAGGAAAGAATTAGATAATCTTGTTGATAATATTGTATCAAATTAATTTCCTAAGGATAGAAGCCATATAACCAACAATGTCCCTTTTATTTTCTTTATTGTATTAACTTTTGTTGGAATATGAAGGCTAATTACTTTATATAATTTACTCATAATGGCTATTGAGAAATATCTAGTATGGCTACATTTTGCTTATTGTAATCATCAATTTACTAAAATGAAGTGAACCAAGGAGATTTTTTTTCAACCTCCCTGTATTGTAATTTCTTTTGGTTGTGTTTGTTTCAATTGTTGTATTGTTAATTTGTTGCCTAAGGTGTGATTTATTCGGTTCATACAAAACCTCAGCTTCATGATGTTTTAATTTTATTTCCACTACTATGTGAGTAGTTGGTTTACTTTTGACATAATTATGATCAAGTGCATATACTTTCAAAAAAATTGTTTTCTTTTCATTTATATTGCTGCTATTTTCTCTTGGTTCACCAATTATTTTGCTCAGCTGTTTTGTTTTTTGATAGTATATCTTAGCCCTGCCAACCCAGGAACAATTGGTGAGTTCATAGTATAATGGAAAAATTAAGTCTCTACAACTCTTTAGGAAATTGAAGCATGTTTAGTAAAGTAAAAACACTTTAAAAGCATGCTTAGTCTTTGTTGCAACATAATTAAAGCTCATATGTGCACGTAGGAAGCTGAATAAAAGTCATAGAAAATTAGTAACTTAGTTAGAAGACTTTGTCAAAAGTCTGTTGCTGATTTTTTGGCTATTAGTTAGGAGCAAACTTGTGATACCACTAACTTAGGATTCTTAGACGTGGTTAGTGGAGATTGTTAGTTAAGTTTCTTTTACTATTTAAACATTGTATTAGTCAGTATATTAATCATGAAAAAAATAAGTTCTCTTTCATTATTCTGTCATCTAGTTTAGTTTTTTTCTTCCTCTGAAATCCAACAATTTGGCATCAGAGCAAACTAATTATCCGGGTTCATATCCAGGGAAGTGTTGAGTGAGAAGAGAGAGCACTCAAACACAAGGGGAAACACGGGTTAGAAAGTGAAAAGGTTGTTCATAATGCAGAACAACGGATCCGGAATCGCCACTTCACAATTGCCTATCTTTAAAGGCATAAATTATCATTTTTGGAGCTTGAAAATGCAAACATTATTCAAGTCTCAAGAACTGTGGGGTTTTGTTGAAGAAGGATTTGATGATGCTCAATCTCCATAATTTGCTCAGCAATTGAGAGAGAAGAGAAAGAAAGATTCCAAGGCATTGTTTATGATACAACAGGCCTTGGATGATGAAATCTTTCCCAGAATTGCCTCAGCAACCACATCCAAGATGGTGTGGGATACTCTAAAGCAAGAGTATCTAGGTGATAAGAAGGTGATTACAGTGAGGTTGCAATCACTCAGGAGAGAGTTTGAAACAGCTCTAATGACAGACAAAGAATCTGTCCAAGAATACTTGTCACGTGTATCCACTGTGGTACAACAAATGCGGTCATATGGAGAAACAATGACCAATGAGCATGTG
>NC_021164.2:37791862-37792250 GCF_000331145.2 Cicer arietinum
CTTGCAAGCTCATGAGGAGAGGCTCAATAGAAATGGTGAGAAGAAGGAAGAGAAGGCATTCCATGTGAAAGGAGAATCCTCAAACAAGGAAAAGACATGGCAATTTAGTGGAAGAGGTAGAGGAAGAGCTGGCTTAAGAGGAAAGGGCCGTGGAAGAGGACAAAATAAGGAAGGAAAAGAGCAATCATATAAGGGTCCACTCAAATTGTATTATTGCAAGCAGCCAGGCCACAAAGAGGCTAGCTGCTGGAAGAAAGAGGCAGATGAACAAAAGGGTGATCAAAAATCCAATTTTGTGGAGCATGAGCAAAAATTGTTCTTAGCACAAAGTGCAGCTAGCAATGATGCAGGAGGTGGCATGTGGTATGTTGACAGTGGATGTTCAGAG
>NC_021164.2:37792295-37828725 GCF_000331145.2 Cicer arietinum
CCACAAAGAGGCTAGCTGCTGGAAGAAAGAGGCAGATGAACAAAAGGGTGATCAAAAATCCAATTTTGTGGAGCATGAGCAAAAATTGTTCTTAGCACAAAGTGCAGCTAGCAATGATGCAGGAGGTGGCATGTGGTATGTTGACAGTGGATGCTCCAACAATATGTCAAGTGCCAAGTCTATGTTCAGAGAACTGAATGAATCTTTAAAGAGCAAGGAGAGGCTTGGAGATGGAAAGCAACTTGAAGTGGAAGGAAGAGGCACGATTGCGATCAAAACTGAGCAAAGAAACACTAAGCTCTTATATGATGTGCAGTATGTGCCAAATTTGGCTCAAAATTTGTTGAGTGTGGGTCAATTACTCAATTCTGGATATTCAGTACTGTTTGAGAATGATTTTTGTTTGATCTGTGATAAGAAATCGAAAGAAGTTATAGTAAAGATTGTTATGGGGAGAAATAGAATGTTCCCTCTTGATTTATCTGGCAATGTGAGCAAAGCACTGACAGTTAAAGGAGATGATGATGCCAAGCTGTGGCATTTGAGGTATGGTCATTTGAATGTGCAGGGACTGAAGCTTTTGAGTTCCAAAGGCATGGTGCAAGGGCTGCCTAAAATTGGTGAGCTTGAGTTGTGTGAAGGATGCTTATATGGAAAGCAGTCAAGAGGACCATTTCCTAGTGGTAGAGCTTGGAGAGCAAGTGAATGTTTGGAGCTGATGCATGCTGATCTCTGTGGACCAATGCAGACAACTTCTCTTGGTGGAAGTAAGTATTTCTTGCTCATAACCGATGACTACAGCAGAATGAGTTGGGTCTATTTTCTAAAGGCTAAGTCTGAAGCCTTCGAAAACTTCAAGATTTTTAAGGCTATGGTTGAGAAACAATCTGGTTTATGTGTGAAAGCCTTAAGAACAGATCGTGGTGGTGAATTTTTGTCAAATGAATTCATCATATTTTTTGAAGAGCAAGGAATAAGAAGAGAATTGATTGCACCATACACTCCAGAGCAAAACGGAGTTGCTGAGAGAAAGAATAGGACAGTTGTAGAGATGGCAAAAAGCATGCTCAAAGCTAGAGGTATACCAAACAACTTCTGGTGTGAAGCCGTAGCTACAGCAGTGTACATCCTCAATGTCTCTCCTACAAATGTGGTCATGAATATGACACCATTTGAAGTATGGAGAGGAAAAAAACCATATGTAAGTCATTTAAGAATTTTCGGTTGTACAGCTTATGCTTTGGTTGATTTGAGATCTAAACTTGATGATAAATCTTTGAAATGTATATTTATTGGCTATGCTACTCAATCCAAGGCATATAGACTGTATAACCCTCTTACTGGCAAGATTATGGTCAGTAGGAATGTTGTGTTTAATGAGAATGCAGGCTGGAATTGGGAGCAAAGAGAAAGGGGTGACAGTATTCAGCAAAAAATAGTAGGGTCTGATGGTTCAGGAGAGGACTTAATTATGCCAACAAATGATCAGCAGTCTCCAAGTCCTCCTACAACACCATCATCTTCAAATCACAGCTCATCACCTTCTTCAAGTACTTCATCATCAAGTTCATCAAATGATTCTGCACCAAGAAGATACAGGACTCTTGCTGACTTGTATGCAAACTGTGACTTTGCACTGATGGCAGCAGATCCAACCAGTTTTGATGAAGCTAAAGATGAAGTTGAATGGCAAGATGCAATGAAGGAGGAAATCAAGTCAATTCAGAAAAATGAGACTTGGAAATTGGTTGATCTTCCTGAAGGAAAGAATGTTATTGGACTTAAATGGGTATTCAGAACTAAGTTCAATACAGATGGGAGTATTCAGAAGCACAAAGCCAGGTTGGTGGCAAAAGGGTATGCACAGCAAGAAGGAATCGATTTTGAGGAGACATTCTCACCAGTGGCAAGATTTGAAACTGTAAGAGTGGTATTAGCTTTGGCTGCCCAATGGAAATTGGATGTGTTTCAGCTGGATGTAAAATCTGCATTTCTCAATGGAGACTTACAAGAAGAAGTTTTTGTTGAGCAACCACTCGGCTTTGTAAAAAATGGTGAAGAAGGCAAGGTTTACAAGCTGCAAAAGGCACTTTATGGACTGAAACAGGCTCCAAGAGCCTGGTACACCAAGATTGACTCATTCTTTCTTCAAAATCAGTTTGAGAGAAGTGAGAATGAGCCAACTCTCTATGTGAAAAAGGAAGGTGAGAATGGATTCATTGTTGTCTGTCTTTATGTGGACGACATCATCTATTTTAGCTCATCTCAGAAGCTGCTAAATGAGTTCAAAGCATCAATGATGGAGAAATTTGAGATGCCAGACTTGGGACTGCTTCAGTATTTCTTGGGTCTAGAAGTAAAGCAATGTGAAGATGGAATATTTCTATACCAAAGGAAGTATGCAAAGGATTTGCTGAAGAAATTTTCAATGGAAAAATGTGAAACTGTCAAAACTCCTATGAATCCTAATGAGAAGCTGCAGAAGGAGGATGGCACAGGAAAAGCTGATGAAAAGCTGTTCAGAAGTCTTGTAGGAGGTCTGAATTATCTCACTCACACGCGTCCTGACATTGCTCATAGGGTAAGTGTGGTATCCAGATACATGCACTTTCCAACAAAGCAACAACTAGGTGCAGCAAAAAGGATCCTGAAGTATGTTGCAGGATCAACTCGCTTTGGAATCTTGTATGAACATGTCAGTGAGTTCAAGTTAGTTAGCTACACAGACAGTGACTGGGCAGGTAGTTTGGATGATAGAAAAAGTACATCAGGATCAGTTTTCAGTTTAGGCTCAGGAGCTATAACTTGGAGCTCAAAGAAGCAGGATATTGTGGCTCTGTCATCATCTGAGGCAGAATATGTAACTGCTGGTGCAGCAGCAAGACAAGTTGTTTGGCTTAGAAAGTTGTTGAAAGATTTATGCTGTGAGCGGGAAGGAGCAACTGAGATTTGGTGTGATAACAGGTCTGCGATTGCTATGACAAAAAACCCAGCATTTCACGCAAGAACCAAGCATATTGAAGTTCAGCATCACTTCATAAGAAAGCTTGTGTCAGAGGAAACAGTCGCTCTAAGATTCTGCAGCACAAACGTTCAAAATGCAGATCTGTTTACCAAGGCTTTAGCTCAAGCCAAACATCAGTTCTTTATGGAGAAAATTGGTATGTAAGAGTTTGAATTAAGGGGTGGTGTTGCAACATAATTCAAGCTCATATGTGCACGTAAGAAGCTGAATAAAAGTCATAGAAAATTAGTAACTTAGTTAGAAGACTTTGTCAAAAGTCTGTTGCTGATTTTTTGGCTATTAGTTAGGAGCAAATTTGTGATACCACTAACTTAGGATTCTTAGACGTGGTTAGTGGAGATTGTTAGTTAAGTTTCTTTTACTATTTAAACATTGTATTAGTCAGTATATTAATCATGAAAAAAATAAGTTCTCTTTCATTATTTTGTCATCTAGTTTAGTTTTTTTCTTCCTCTGAAATCCAACAGTCTTTTACTTTTGTTTTCCATTTCATTTATTTGTCATTACTTGGGCTATTAATTTGAAGTACTTCTATGAAGTGTGTTAAATATCCTTCCAGATAGTATTTACAATCAATTACAAGCTACCAACCTTCTTAAAACAGGGTAAACGTGATTCTACCTAGAAGGATTTTACTCCACTTCAAAACCCATTGTTCAATTAGGAGACCATTGGTAATTTTTGTCTATTTTCATATTCTCATTTTAAAGTGAGTGAATGGGTTGTTTGCTTTGAATTGCATGTCATGCATGATTTTGTTTAAATTATTGTTCCCCATTTATTCTCCCTATGCATGGAATTAAATAGGAAGCCATCTACTCTGCTCCATGAATATGTCATATGGAATTTTCTATATAGTTCTCGGTCTCAAATTTCTCAAGAGTGGCGAAGTAGTTCAATAGGCTATTAACGACAAAAAATTCAATCTATCAAAGATAAGAATATTGAGGAAATTTAAAATCTTTATTCTCAACCATTGTTCATTTATTGTATAGACAATTCCTTCTCACGAAGAATGCAGAAGGAAAGGCAAAGGAAATAATAGCTTGAGATGATAATTATTTATTGTATTTTTAGTTTGATATCCGTTCCTCCTTTTTCTTTGCTGAGTTACTTATTTGTAGAATATACCTTTTCTTTTGATCAATATACCTTTTTATTCATGTATTTCTCTTTTTTGTTCACTCATTGTGCGCTGCCGTTTTCGTAAGTCATTTGCTCCTCGCCTGATTGTTGATTTTCGATTGTTTTTCTTTGCTTCTGTGTGTATTGTGTGGTTATGGTGATTGGAATTGCTATCTCTTTCTACCGACGATAAAATGTCTTATGCTAGTTTCATGGTTTTAAATTACATATGTGTTTCTTAAACAAATTGTTTTGCATTTTTTTATGTCTCATGTTTCATCCCCTCTCACATGTGATACAAAAAATGCAACCGTTTCCATCATAATGAATATCCTTGAATGAACAAATAATGAATGTGACTTTTTGATGCCGTCACCTTTAAGTTATGCTATATATGATGTAAAATCCATCTAAAAATAACGGGTGCTTTCATCAATAAGGTAACTTCTATTTCAACTGTAGTTTTTGCAGTGTACGTAGTTTTTCCAGACATTGAAGCTCTACAAAAACATAATTTCTAATAAGCAGCTCTTGCCCACAATATAATTTGTAGGTGAAAGCAGAGAGTCGTAGACTTTTGAACTCTATTTGAAATTCAAGTCAACTATGTCCATCGATGCAAGAGGCAGCTACGACACATTTGATATACTGATACGTGAAGTCAAATGTTTAACTTGTTATCATATAATATAGAAAATTGATGAAACTCATCGTTCACTAGTTGCTGCTTCTCAAAATCTAATATGCATTGATGTTGAACCCTTGTGGATGATACACTGTTCATGAGATTATGAATTGTTTTCATGACATCTATATATGCCTTTCATTGTCACATAGAACATATAATTCATAATAACAACATAACAACTATTCTAAAATATAGTTAATTATTATCCTAATCGATGAGTGATTAATTATCACAAGCTACATTCATCTAATGTTATTCCAAAGAGTCACTATATGATTGTCATTCATGTTAACTACACATCTCTAGTGAAGTTTTTGGGAACCACACTACCACTAATTAACTATATAACTTGACTCTAACCCTTCCGAGGAGTACAAAATCTTACCCCCACATTTGGATGATTAAATCAACGGTTCAATGTCATTAAACCAACCTTTAACAACAACCAATAAAGTAGTACGTACTTGATTGAGTGTCTAATGTACCTATACTCAGACAACCAGTACAACAAAATGTAGTCCGTTATAAACTAACAACCTAAGGATATTTAAGAGTTATTAGAGAGTGTACTACACATGGATTACTTACTTCCCAATGCGCAAAATTACTTTTTGTGAGTTGACAATACCCCTATTTATGCCGAAACGACCAATATTTCGACATGAGTTTAAAAACATCAATGAATCATGATTAAGACATGATTAACCACGACATGCAATAAAAAATAGATTGGAAACATATTGGTTATTATATATTACTCATCTAAAATATATCCGAACATTATAATCAAAACACCAACTTGTACCTGAACTTCGATAGAACTATAAGAGAGTTGACCTTGAGTTAGAACCGACGTAATGGGATTGAGTATGATGATATTGGTTTGAGATGTGTTTTAGTTGAATTTGGGCAGTGTGACTATAACGTCCCATATTGATCCAAAGCATTACTGAAAAATATTTGTTTTCTTTTAAAAACAACTATTTTTTTTAAGAGTGGTTCATCATTTAATGAATAAAATATGCACTAGAAAATGATTTGATATACTTTTTTTGTTTTTGTAAAAGAAAGCAATGCAATTTACTAAAATATTTTTTATTTTTTTATTTTTTTGCAAAGATAATCTTCTATTTGTTAGATGGATGTTGATTTACGCTCTAAAATAAATTAAACTAGAATATAACTCGCGCGTTGCATGAGATATATAGACTTTAACATATTAGTAGTATTGTGAATAAGATTTTAAAATTTCAAAAATAATATAGTATATATAGACTTTAACATATTAGCAATATTGTGAATAAGGTTTTAAAATTTCAAAAATAATATATGAGTTGAGTAATTATTATATATGAGTTGACAAACACACATTTGAGAATATGTAAAATATTTTGTAGAACGTAATTGCAACTAATTCATATATTTAGTATTAAAAATCCCTAGTGACTATCATCCTACAAACAAAATTTAAAAATTATATTTAGTGTTAAACATATTAAAAATGTTTTAATAAATATTAATATATATAATTATTTACTGCAAAATCAAATTAGTCATGCTCTTTTATTGTGTTGTCAAATTTAAATTTATTTTCAAATTTTTTATAGAAAAATATAAAAATGATTTTGTCATTTGGTATTCATTTCATTCTAATTTTGTCAAAGAAATGACAAATCTAAATTTTAATATTTTGAGTATGAAACTTCTATACAACATGACTTGAGAATTTTCACAAATAACTCATGTACGGTTGAGTAGAAGTAAAACAGATGTATAAACTTTAAATTGGTAGTATTTTTTAAAAAATTAACAGCATAAAACATCTCCGTAAAAAAACAACAAATAATTTTTTAATTTAAATATTAAACATTATTCTTTTATGTATAATGGTAAATAGTTTTCTCCCGAAGACACAATAATAACACTGTTTAGGGTTGAATATGAACAGTCTTCTTTATATTTTGAGTAATCAATATATTCTAATGTCGTAGATGATATCAATTAAAACATATCTTGATTACTCCATTTTAGTTTTGTATTTAAAATTATATATTGATTGTACTTTAATTTGTAACTAATGACACATTAATAATTATACATAATATTAGATACTAAATAATAATAATAATAATAATAATAATAATAATAATAATAATAATAATAATAATAATAATAATAATAATAATAATAATAATAATAATAATATAATAATAAGAATTTTCCAACTATATCTATTTCTTTGAAAATAATTGAGTTGCAAACCACTAATTGTAGAAATTGTTTGAAGAAGTAGAATAATATATGTCAAAATAATTTGCTCTCGAAGACACAATAATAACACTCATATAAAGCTAAATATATATTATTGTTGGGTACTTCTGTTCTATAAATTAGATTGATAAAATTGAATATATATTATTGATATAAAGCTACATATATATTATTGTTGGATACTTCTCTTTTATAAATTGTATTGATAAAATTGAATATATATTATTAATATAACTACTATATCAATAATCATTTGACAATTGAGACATAAAACTTCATATAGATTTTTTAAAATAATGTGGAATTAATGTGAAAGATGTTGGACAAACGTTATGAAATAATAATGTGACGTTACGAAATAATAATGTAAAATTAATTTAGAAAATTTTGAGTAGACGTTATGAAATAATATTTTAATAGGAGATACTATAAGATAGGTGATGGTTTATAGAATTTGTAAAAAAGCTAGAAGTTGAATAGAGGAAACTCTCTATGAAGATGTACACGTCAGCTTTTTAGTTGAGGTGAGCAATATTTGCCTACGTGGAAGAAATATCGTGAGGTGGCAGGGGAGTCTGTTTTAAATATATATAATAATATATTCTCTTTATGTGAAATTCAAGAGAAACAAGGTTCACTCAAATTAACTACGATTCAATTATTTGCTAGCGAAAAAATACCCACTTCCGCATTTTTATTTGAAAGTAAGAGGACCATTTTTCCATATGTCTGCACCAAGAAAACAACATTCATGTAATTCTTTAAGATCATTAATACCTAACTGTTAGTGTAAGGAGTCACTTCATCCCATTGAAAAAATTAAACCAAATATTAAATTAACAGCCATAAAATATAAATATAAGGATTTAAAGAAATTGATTTTTGAATGATTCGCAAAGATGCATCAAGTCATAAAATATACCTAAATAATTCAACTAGCAACCAACCTAGAACACATAATTAGATCAAATATAAAAATAACAATAAATCAAAAAGGCGTCTACACAGAAGTCACCCATATTAATGAGAACACATATATTGTTCATAAAAGTCAAAATTTTACTAATGACATTGTAATAAAAATTGAAACTTTATAATTAAGTACACTAAAACACGTAAGAATCGCAACTTTACGGTAAACATTTTCACAATAATAGAATCTTATAATTAAGTTCGTCAAGACAAACATATTACTAAAAAAATCAAAACATTATAGTTTAATTCCTTAAGACAAACATAAAATCAACATTTTTCTTTTAAGACATCAAAACATTGTATTAATATCTTACAAACCACTAATTTAATATCTAGTCTAACTTTGCATGAAGAAAAGCACTTAACTTGAGCATTTTCCTTCCAAGTAACATTATATTGCCCTAAAAAAAATCAACAAAGATAAAGGAACGAAAGCTTAGAACTTCTACCAGAATGAGAGAGAATATGTGGATTGATTGAGATAAACAAAATATAATGTTGGGAATGACACGTGGGGTGTGAGTGATTTGGACTTTTTTTTTTGCTTTATTGTAAGTTTACTCGTATTCTATGAAGGAGATGTATATGAGACTAATATAGGAGGTGTGGAGTTGATTAGAGGAAACGAATAATTCTCGGTTAATTGCACATATAAACATAACAAATTCAATTAGAATAATATCATTGACCAACCGTTAGAAATTAATTGTCATTCATTTAATTATTCTGGCTTGCTACACATTTGAGTGGATACAAGGGAGAAGAGACAAATCATCATGCATGTAATAGCTTGATCGTATGATTATTACTAACAAACAAGGGGCATGGAATATAAATGGTGGTATGGTGATTTGTCGATTACAATTGATTAATGGTCTCCTTAAAAACATGGAAGAAAACACGTGATTCTATAAACTAAATGCTATTAAAAAATAAAATTGAGTAATTTAGAGAAGTATTCATTTTTGTTACGTGGCTATGCCTTAAATTGAATTCGCTTAGCTTCAAACTCTACGTTCTCCTTTAATTTATAGCCTTTTAGCTTTATTAAATGAGTTGGATAAGGGTGATAACTTTTTAACTACAACACATGGAAACATTCTGGAGGATTCACAAACTAGGTGGCAAGGCTAACTGATATACCACCGGTTCTACCTTGCGAAGAATCAGAAATGGACTAATGAACCTAGGGGTAAATTTCGAAACACATCAAAAGCTTTCATATTATACATCAAAAGCTTTTACAATAAACATATTTATTTTAAAAGGAAATTTACATTAAGTAAATTAAAATAGAAGAGTTCAAACACGACTACTCCTAAATTGATCGCTACAACTCATA
This sequence comes from Cicer arietinum, assembly GCF_000331145.2. Lineage (NCBI taxonomy): Eukaryota > Viridiplantae > Streptophyta > Magnoliopsida > Fabales > Fabaceae > Cicer > Cicer arietinum. The sequence goes on from NC_021164.2 coordinate 37,801,722, forward strand.
CATAAAAGTTACTTGGTACTAATGATCCACTAGATACAATAACTTATTTGTGTCTAACTGGTGTGAAAATCACGACTTTGCTACACCTTCGTAGCTGTTTGATTTCAAACTCTTTCTTTAAAGTCTAGGGCATTCAGTTTGGTTCCACAATAATAGCAAGAGTCACAAATTTAAAAATAACATATACATACATACAAAGAAAATAACATATATAGAATGATGAGGACATAAAAAGTATAACCAAGGAAAAAACCTAAAGATATTCAAGGTCTTGGTACTCCGATGACAAGGACAAGGTCAAATAAGGCAAAAGAGGCTCTAAATAATTTGATAACTACTTTATTTGAAGCCAATCCAACTCATGAAGAATTGAAGCCCAAGATAGTAAATTGCTTAATTCAAATTGAAGAAGTTAAGTAATGAAGGTTACATTTGCGTGTGACCAAATATTAATTATAAGTTTTAATTAAAGTAGTAGATTGAATTAATAAGAACATTTGGGTCTAATTGTAAAAACTTGACTTGAGACAAATTTAGAGAACTAGTAAATTAGTGACACTATATAAAAGGCAAACCCTAGCTTATTAAAAGAAGATTTTTTTATGAACATATTGTTATTTTGCGAGGCTTTGCTCTCTAGTGTTCTTGAGAGAATTCACTTTGAACTTATCAAGATTGTTGATCTTTGTGGTGTTCTTTTTGGCTTATCAACCCCTAGATTGTGGTGTCATTTTGTTCTTAGTTCATTTGTTGAATTATAATTGTCAATTTCATTTACATCAAACCCTAATACATAAATTGTGTCAATTTTCGTGTTCAGTAATTTGTGCTCATATATCGTGTTTTACATACTCTATTTCGGTGATACAACAGCCTAACCTACGTTTTAAAACATCATCTTTCACCTTGTTTTGAAATCGTCCGATTCTGAGTTTTGTAGCTTCAGCTATTGCGTTCTCCAAGGAAACGTGATTTTGACCTCAATCTGTATGTTTTCAACCTATGACAAAGATCATATCAAAAAATAAACAAAGTATAAATGTATCAATTATCATCAATCAAATACAGACATGTATACACTATACTCACAACACATATAAATTTTGCGCAAAAGACTCCAAGTCGTAATGCAATGTCTATATTCCAGTGCACCTAATTCTATAATATGTGACCCTCTATCAAAGGGGTGTCGATTACCGATACCAACATAGTGATGCCCATTTCCAATAGCATCATAGTGATGTCCATTCCCAATAACATCACAACTCAATAAACTCCACAAGGATATCGTGGATCAATACTGATAACTATACCCAGTAGTCCATCTCAATTACCACGTAACTATGATATGCATGTGCAATGATTCCCTATATATGCAACATCTATAATTTAAGTTAATTTATGCAACTTATTAACCACCACAGCTTATATACTTTTAAGTTAATTTATGCCACTTATTAACCACCACGCCATAAGTCGTAAAAGTCCTGAATCAATCTTCTTCTCTTAACCTTTGACAAAGTAATTAAATCTATATGTTTAGCCTAATAGGTACCCTAACCTAGGACTTACTTTTTTAAATGAAAATATGATGCGTGTTCATGAGACATCAAGATTTTAAAAAAAAAAAACACTTTTTGATGAAATGCTTATTAGTTGAGTCCTAAATATTAACTTATTTCAAACTTATCTTTAAAGTATTATTAGTCCAAAATATGTTTATTCCAAACCTAAACTAATTTTATGACTTCTTTAAAAATGTAGAAAATATTGCAAGTATAGTTCAAAAGTTTCGGGTTCTAGAATTTCCAACATGTAAACCATAACTTCGCAATAAAAAGTTAAGATGTTTGTTTCTAAAAATAATTTTTCTTTCGATTTTTATGTATCCATCAGTAGTAGTTTTCTTGTTAAAGTTTCTCGTGTTAAGCAAATCAATTTCTTTATTGTTTTGCAGACTTAAGAACCACTTTAAATTATTTTTACATAAACAAATACTATAAAATATATGCTTAAAACGTAGAAGATTTTGTCTAGTTTCATTTTCGGAAAGAATCACTTAAAAATTGTAAGTAGATTTTAATTATGATTAAAACAATAAAGTTAGTCGATTCATGATATGATGAAAATTTTACTCAAAACAGATGCTTTATTGTAGCTGAAATAAAAAATTATTTTAGACATATTCTCAAGACTTTTATTAAACAACCATTTTTCTATTATACAAATGTTAAGCAGTAAGAAATTTTAAGTTGTTCTACAAACCTGGAGTTCAACAATCATTATACAACAAATATAAAATAGAAAAATTACCATAATTTTTGTGATGATGACTAACATCTCGAAGAACAGTAGTAAATTTCTTGATAAAAAATTCATCACAACTTAATTTAAAAAATTTGAGAATTAAAACTATTTGACTTAGAAAAATTCTAGAATTATCTTTACACATTCAAACCTTCATGCATGTAAATTTTATGACTTGATCATGAAATTTCTCCACGAAAAATGAACATACATGACATCATCAATCCATTTCTAGGTCTATGGAACATAAATCAAGGTTTTCCTCTTTTTGTTGTTCAACCTTTCATTGAAATGGTTATTGCTTTACTAACAAAAAAAAGTTTATTTTCATCAATCAACTTAAAAAATGATGATAACTTAACATGCAACATGAAAATCACATTTTTATGATGATGAAGTGTAGTATTCGTAAAATTACACATAAAATTTAAAATTTATGATCAAGCTTGAGAAATCAACATGCAATGACTAAATCAATCATGTAATGTTTTAAAAAGGTTTAAATGAAATATTAATGCATAAAACTATTTTTGATTATCAAAATTAAGAGAAAAATTCAAACTTTTCTTACCCCAAATGTGGATGTGGTTTCAGCCACCATAAAAGAGAGGAGAACAAAACATATATGGTTCATCCGACTACTATAAGGAGGAGGGGAGCCTGATTTTTTATGTTTGAGTTTATGATTTTGAAGCCTAGATTATGGACATGCAAAGAGAATTTTGTTAACAACAGCGCTTTTAAAAAAAAACGTTGTTGTATCCTCCGTTATTTTTAAAAAATTCTACAACAGCACTTGTATTTAATAAGTGCTGTAAAAGACGCGTTATAAAATGTCATTTTTGACGTAGTGGTTATTTCACGATCTTTTGATTGAAGAAAAACAAATGAAGAAGGAGAAAGAAAGGAGAGATTGAATAGAAACCAAGATACACTTTTTTACCAAATTACAAAATAAGATTACGTATCAATTATTAGAAATTATTTTGGTTGTATGTGTCTGCATCTATCTCAATACTACATAGTAAAAAATTCTTAATCTAAAAGCATTCGAAAAGTTCACTATCGTTTCAAATATTGAACTATAAATTAGTTTATAGGAAGCCAAGTGATAAAAAACATTAACAATAGAGATTAAAAAATCAACTTTATTAAATTCATTAGAATAATCAGAAACCAAATTAAACTCTAAAGGTTTTCATCAAGGTGCATTCATCCTTAAGAATGAAAGTAAGAACTCAATGTCCTAGTTTGGAACCATTAAATTTGATCTCCAAAGATGCCTCAATAAGTCCTTTTACCCTCCAAACAGTCAGAACCCTAGTAAAGAGTACAAATTTCCATAAATAGTGTATGGAAACGCATGCTAATACATTGTTGACTTCCTCTACACAATGAGCTAATGAATTTGACGCAAAGAGCTCATCGAGGCAGCGCAATGCACTAGAGGGCCTTCTTGTTGCACTCCGAGACAAGGATTTGTGCTAGAAAATGCACTATAGCATAGGGACATGCACGTTGTGCTTCAAGGATGCTATGTTCCTCTCTTCACTTTAATTTAAGGTATTGACTCCACAAGTTATCCGTCATCCACAATAATCCTTAATAACTCCCCGAGTTTAGATTTCCTCAAAGTGATTTACCTTAATAAGTTCCTTTAGCCTCCAAAAAGTCAAAACCCTAGTAAAGAGTATACATTTTCATTAAATAGTGTCTGGAAACGCGTGCTAGTGCATTGCTTGCCTTGTTTGCACAATGTGCTAGTGAATCTAACACATATAGCACATCGAGGCAGCACAATGCACTAGAGGGCCTTCCTATTGCACTTAGAGACAGGGATATGTGCTAGAAAATGCACTATAGCATAAGGACATGCACATTGTGCTCCAAGGATGCTATGTTCCTCTCTTTACTTCATTTTAAAGTATTTTGACTCCACAAATTATCCGGTGTCCACAGTAATCCTTAGTAACTCCCTGGGTGTAGATTTCCTCAAAGTGATTTACCTATTAAGCTAAAAACCAAGAAAAATCATCACAATACGAGTAGTTGTCTGGCTAGAAAGGATTAGTAACGAAATATCCAATATGATTCAAAGAAATAAAAAGTTATTTTCTTTATTTAGAAACTCTAAAAACTATTTAAAATTAATTTAAAATAAATATAAAAGTTAACTTATAAACAAGAATTGATCTTTAAGACTCATCAATGAGCTGCGAAATTGCATTCTTGTTGAACACAATGGGTACACATTTTTTGTTTACATTGATTATGAAAAAATGTCACTGTTTAATAAATCTTGTAAGGTAGGGCAATCCACTAATTGAAAAGGTAGAAAATATTCTATGTGGCAACAATATAGAACTTGGTTGAGAGGTATCTTCCTAGAAACTCTACTCTAGATAATGTAGAAACTGGAGATAAAATCAAAGGTATTGTATTGTCAATTCTCTTTATTTTGATCGTATCCGCAAAGTTTAATTTGGACGCACAACTATTATTATTGAATCTCCCTCCGATCAGAAAAAAGATTTTGACTCGAATTAGGTTGATATTGGGGATTCAAATATCATTCTAGAGACACTTAAAGAATATGAGTTTTATGCTACACAGAGCCCTAAAAACATAATTCATGGATTCTTTGGTTCAAGCTTATCGAATGTAGTTAAGATTGATCATCTACGAGAAGATCATCAATATAATGATGAATACTGTTGGTTCTTGGGGTGATGAAGTGTTAGAGGTGATTAATGTTCAAAATCATCAAAGCTCTTCTGATTTCAATGTCAATTTACACTTAAAGTTGGTCACAAGCATATCGAAATCTTATTATTACTAGCGATAATTTACAAACCAGGATTTGTCACGATGTAGAGATTTTGCGCGGGGGTTTTAAAGATAGATATGTTTGAGAAGTACATCATTCTTCCACTAGAGAAGAGCCTTTTACGGAGGTAATTTCATAGACAAGAAAAATAATATGTAGAAGGAGCCTATATTATTTAATTTATAGAGGAGAGCCCGAAAACCTACACGATAAGAGTATTTTTTCAAACATTTTCTCATTTTCTTTCATTTTATGTCTTTTCTTAAGTAAGGTCATTGTCCCCAATTTTTTTTTTCTTTTTGAATAAATTTCTAACTTTAAAAAACATTACCTATCTATTTGAACATAGGCTTAAATATAATTTTGATCTTTTATCTTTTACTTAATATTTATTTTGGTCATTTATATATTTTTTTTGGTCCATTTATCATATATAAACAATGTAATTTAGTCCTTTTCACAATACAACAAAAGTTAGAGCAACATTTTATCATTGAACTCACTTCTAACAATTGCCAACTTGTGTCTACTATAATATTCTATAAAGAAAATATCATTTTAACCCAATAATATGCTTGTACTTGAAAAAACTCTCCTTGCATTATTTGAAATAGATATAAATTCCTTAAAATGAACAATAGTTATCGCAGTGTATTTTCATCATGTCTTTGGTGTGTTTGTACACAAAATTTTATAAACAATTCAAGATTAGACTTCAATAGTTCATGACACTAATCATACAACTATTTAAAAAATTATGATTAAAAGTTTTACCATTTATTATTTATAATAGATAAAGAACGCAAACGAGTATTTAAAAAAAGATAAATGACCATTAATATTTTGTTACTAATGACAACAAGCTTACTTAATTGAGAGTTTATTGCCCAAAGCATCTCTACTAGGTTCAAATTTGTACTAACTACACACACTATGGGTATGGTACTCTTGGAGTGTGACGACCATTAGCCCCAGATGGTGGGTAATCATGGAGTTCCAAATCCATCCTTTCATGAACAGTAGGCTCTTCCACAGACCAGTTTCTCCCATTGATCATAACCTGCATTCGAATCCAATAAACATAAGGTTCTTAATTTTTATATAAATCTAGTAAATAGAATAATGCAACATGTCTTATAACCAACTTATACTAATCATGGTTTAAAATTATGGTTAAGAACTGCAATTGCAGATGCAATATTGTAGATTTTAAAGTTACTGCAATATACAAGTTTGTCGCGTAACAACGACCACAATTTAAAACTATGCTTGTTATAGCCTTCAATCAAATTGATTGTTTATGGGTTTAAGGAATCCTTATATAAATGATATATTAATAGAATTTGATTACAATTATCTGCCATATGGAAGAGTAAAATGCAATTGATTTAAAAAGTTAGCGATGGCCTTATGGTATCATGTTTTGTACCTTGTAGTTGTTGACGATCTTCGGTGCAAGCTGAGCTTGACCACTTTGCATAAAGCTTTCAGTTCCTATTTATAGAAGCAAAGTTTTGTGATTTAAATTTAAAAAAAGAAGAATAAAGGAAAAATAAGTTTCTAGATAAATGATATTGACAATAAGGTAGTCGAATTTACTTGTAATTGGAATTGCTTTGAAGCATACAAGAGAGGAGAGCCCAAAAAAAATCACAATGAGGTTAAAGGTAATGCCTTTCATTCTTGTCATAGACTTCTTAACAACTAGCTCTTGGCTATTATGTTGCTTCACATACTCTTATTATCAATTTATAGAAGTTTTTTTAACATGAAAAGTGGAGAATAGGAGTAGGCGCGTAGCAATCACTCATCTTGCCTAATTCAAAAAGGTGATCTCATCATTTGTTGGAGGATCAACGCATTTCCACACTTTTGGAAAGCTTTGATCATTGTGTGGGGTCTTGTGGATCAGAAACCCCAAAGCTAACATATTGGGATGGGAGGAATAGTTAATTGGACATAAAGGTTGTATATTAAGTGATCGATATGGTGCCTAATTAAAAGATGGAAAATACAACCAAAGTGAATCATGACCCAAAATATGCAATTTTGTGCCAAAACACAAATCAAGATTTAGTGGAAATTAAATAGCCATGAACCTTTTGGATATTCTTTAGGTGTATAGTGGCCTGACAATTCTTATACTTTCTGAAGGTTGAGACCTGTCACTGTATTTAAATTATAATTTTTTTATAAACTTTGTAGAGCTTTAAACCTACGCTATTGCCAAAATAAAAACAAGCAGCTCCATGAAACATCTTGTTTTGTGGTTTGATCCACCCTAAATATTGAAATAACAACATATTTTTCCATTGAATTAAAGTATTTCTTGAAATGAGTACTAAAAAGACATGCTTCAAAATAGATTGTAATATTATTACTTAATAGTATTGGGGATTCTATGTTTGTAGAAAATTTATTGGAATCAATTGCAACTTGTTTGAAGGGAAATGAATAAATTTCTTTACCCGTAGAATTAGGGATTCTAGGTTATTAGATTTTCATTGTTCTTTAATTTTGAAGGTGTCAACATTCATGAGAGTTGACAATTTAAGGTGTTGAAGTGTTCAGGATTGAAGTGTGTGCTACATGGAATATATGATTTAAGACCATATTTGTAGGGTTAATAGTTTGAGGGTTTTATTCAAGTTTCTTCAGAATTAGAAGGCAATTGATTTAGAAGTGATTAATGTCTTAAAAGTTTTTAGGGGAATGGAGTAGAAAAAGTAGTCCCACATGAACACTTCAACCTAGGTGTCGTCGTTAGCATTTGTGGCTTTGTCATGTCCACGAAGGACATTTCTGGTTTGAGCTTCAATGGTGGGAAGACGGAGGGACTGGGAATGATGAGATTTTAAGAGTAAGAGAGGAGTGTGGCGGCGTTGACTGTGATGTGGTGGATGGCGAGACGATCTGGTAGCGGCGGTTGTCTCCAAACACACTATGTAACCATAACGTTTAATCTCTTTCGCTCACTTTTTTAGTTTGTTCATGCATTGTAGAAGGATTTGTGGCCATCTAAGAAGTAGCTCATTGGTGCTTATTGCAGAATTGATAATTTGTCACTGTGACAATTTATTTTAAATTTTGTACTTTGTTGTTGGTACTTTTACTATTTCTCTTCTTTCAATAAAATGTGCTAGGAGATAGCTTCTTGGTGATTACTTGTTTTATGGAATATATACTTGTTTTTATGACTGTTTTTCTACATTTTGTTGGGATATAATTTGTTTTTATGAGATAGAAACAAGACTATTGTGATAGACTTTGTTTGTATTAGTTAAGTGAAATGATTGTTTCCATTTTATTTTCCTCTGTTCTTTTTTGGATTGGTTTTATGGCAGGGCTATATTAATGTGGTTAATTGGAATTTTAGCTTTTCTTTGTTTCCCACCAATTTTAGGAGCTTTTCGTTATTAGTTCATGGTTTTCATTTGTGGAATGTGTTTGATAACTACCTGCTGCCACTAATGGGAGAAGGTACTAATTTGTATTCTCACACTATTCGATAGTAAATCTTTTTCTTGCTTCCATGCTTCAGACTAAAGCCAATGAGTTTGTGTGTATGCATGCTTTTGATTTAACAGTTAAAGTCTTGTCTTACAATAGGTGGGACCTTCAAATTATGGTACTTTCAACTTTAGATCTTCGTATTCACTAATAACATGAACCAAATTTTTGGTGGTGAGTGTTGATCAATAGTGATAAGCTTACAATCAATTTTCAATATATTAGTTCCCTATCATAAAAATCACTAACAAGCACTACTTTTTTCACTCTAAAAAATCATGTCCCTTTTATTTTCTTTATTGTATTAACTTTTGTTGGAATATCAAGGCTAATTACTTTATATAATTTACTCATAATGGCTATTGAGAAATATCTAGTATGGCTACATTTTGCTTGTTGTAATCATCAATTTACTAAAATGAAGTGAACCAAGGAGATTTTTTTTTTCAACCTCCCTGTATTGTAATTTCTTTTGGTTGTGTTTGTTTCAATGGTTGGATTGTTAATTTGTTGACTAAGGTGTGATTTATTCTGTTCATACAAAACCTCAGCTTAATGATGTTTTAATTTTATTTCCATTACTATTTGAGTAGTTGGTTTACTTTTGACATAATTATGATCAAGTGCATATACTTTCAAAAACATTGTTTTGTTTTCATTTATATTGCTGCTATTTTCTCTTGGTTCACCAATTATTTTGCTCAGCTGTTTTGTTTTTTGATAGTTTATCTTAGCCCTGCCAACACATGAAAAATTGGTGAGTTCATAGTGTAATGGAAAAATTAAGTCTCTAAAACTCTTTTGGAAATTGAAGCATGTTTAGTAAAGTAAAAACACTTTAAAAGCATGCTTAGTCTCTTACTTTTGTTTTCCATTTCATTTATCTGTCATTACTTGGGCTATTAATTTGAAGTACATCTATGAAGTGTGTTAAATATGCTTCCAGGTAGTATTTACAATCAATTACAAGCTACCGACCTTCTTAAAACAGGGTAAACGTGATTCTACCTAGAAGGATTTTACTCCACTTCAAAACCCATTGTTCAATTAGGAGACCATTGGTAATTTTTGTTCTATTTTCATATTCTCATTTTAAAGTGAGTGAATGGGTTGTTTGCTTTGAATTGCATGTCATGCATGATTTTGTTTAAATTATTGCTCCCCACTTATTCTCCCTATGCTCCATGATGGAATTAAACAGGAAGCCATCTACTCTGCTCCATGAATATGTCATATGGAATTTTCTTTAGTTCTCGGTCTCAAATTTCTCAAGAGTGGCGAAGTAGTTCAATGGTCTATCAAGAGTGGCGAAGTCGTTCAATCGATGAGTGATTAATCATCACAAGCTACATTCATCTAATGTTATTCCAAAGAGTCACTATATGATTGTCATTCATGTTAACTACACATCTCTAGTGAAGTTTTTGGGAACCACACTACCACTAACTATATAACTTGACTCTAACCCTTCCGAGGAGTACAAATCTTACCCCCACATTTGGATGATTAAATCAACGATTCGATGTCATTAAACCAACCTCTAACAACAACCAATAAAGTAGTACATACTTGATTGAGTGTCTAATGTACCGTACAACAAAATGTACTCTGTTATAAACTAACAACCTAAGGATATTTAAGAGTTATTAGAGAGTGTACTACACATGGATTACTTACTTCCCAATGCGCAAAATTACTTTTTGTGAGTTGACAATACCCCTATTTATGCCGAAACGACCAATATTTCGACATGAGTTTAAAAACATCAATGAATCATGATTAAGACATGATTAACCACGACATGCAATAAAAAATAGATTGGAAACATATTGGTTATTACATATTACTCATCTAAAATATATCCGAACATTATAATCAAAACACCAACTTGTACCTGAACTTCGATAGCACTATAAGAGAGTTGACCTTGAGTTAGAACCGACGTAATGGGATTGAGTATGGTGATATTGGTTTGAGATGTGTTTTAGTTGAATTTGGGCAGTGTGACTGTAACGTCCCATATTGATCCAAAGCATTACTGAAAAATATTTGTTTTTTTTAAAAAAACAACTATTTTTTTTTAGGAATGGTTCATCGTGTAATGAATAAAATATGCACTAGAAAATGACTTGATATATTTTTTTTTTTGTAAAAGAAAGCAATGCAATTTACTAAAATATTTTTTATTTTTTTTTTTTTTTTGCAAAGATAATCTTCTATTTGTTAGATGGATGTTGATTTACGCTCTAAAATAAATAAAACTAGAATATAACTCGCGCATTGCATGGGATATATAGACTTTAACATATTAGTCACTACAAGAAAAACTGTTATTACCTACGGCAAATTTTATCTTTGCCCACGGACTATCCATAGGTAACGTAAAATTACCTACGGATTACCCACGGACACGAGTTCGTAGCTAAATCGCTCGTAGAAAAATATTTACCGACGGACAAGCTGTGGGACACACTTACCTAGGGGTTGTCCGTGGGTAATATGACCCACTGAGTCTCCGTGGGTAACGTTACCCATAGATTTGCCGTAGGTAAAATAGTAGATAGTTATCGACGGAAAAGTCGTAGATTACGTTACCCACGGATCATCCGTGACAAGTCTACTATTTTATATTTAATATTGATAATTTTATCCATGAATTGTCCGTGGGTAACGAAAAAATGATTTTAATTCTATTTTTGTTTTTTTACGGTTTCCTGTATTTTTTAATATATATTTAAAATTAATTGTAAGCATATTAAACATCATTGTCAAAACAAAGTGAAATAATATGTAAATAGTATTTTCAAATTACACCTCCTGACTGCCACAAATTTCAAAATAAGGGCAACTTGCACTACCATTAGTTTCAAAATACACATTCTAACTACCATAACTTACACATTGTCACTACCATAAATTTCAAAATACACATAACCATAAGTTTCAAAATACACATAACCAAAATACATATTGTCACTACCATAAGTTTCAAAGTACTACTATACGAAACTAACAATGAAATAAGTACTACTCATCGCCGTCATCATCGTTAGACTCATCCTCGTCATAATCTGGATGACGACGACGACGGGATGACTCAGCCGGTATGGAAGCAACACTTTTTGCCACTGTTGCTAGCTGTATCTGGAGCTCTTTAGTGCGTTGCTCATCCTCTTGTCGACGTTGCTCTGCTTTCCTTAGCTCATCCCGCGCCTCTCGTGCCTCGTGTTCTACCGCTTTTGCTCGCTCCTCAAATGTTGCTATCTGTGCAACTATCTCGATAAAGTGTTGAGACAAGACATTGACACAACCTCTAGATGGACGAGAATCTGGGACTAGACTTGCGACACCTGGTCTATAAAGTGAGGATCTATCTCCAGAACCATAGATCCTCCCTTTATTCTTCCCCCCAACAGATTGGACCCACATGTCTAAGCGAGCTTCCGCATTAACCACTTGGCTACAACTACTAGACTCTTCCCCATTTTTGGAAGCTTGTTGCAACTTACCTTGATATGTTTCCTACTCAAATAGAAAATAATTTAACACAATCAAATTACTTAACATAATCAAATTACTTTTCCAAGAAATACAAGTGAAAGAATGAATGAATGATTTAATATTTCTTACATATGTTTTTTGTGCTCTTTCATCAACCCAAGAGTTGTCCTTCTTCTTAGTGTGAGTTTTTAAAAAGACCTCATCCAATGTGGGGTCTCTACCTAACTCTTCAGCCTTACAAAAAATAAAAAACAACATAACCGTGAGTCACATTTCAGCAACAAAGGAAAACAACAAAATATTTCAGCAAAATAACTCTATGCATTTTGAAACAACAACACAACAAAACAATAAAAATAGCAAATAGTAGGTATGTCCTTAATATAAAAAGTGTACCAATCGAATGGTATGTTCAGCAATGGATATAGATCCACCAGTATGGACAGCTCCTCCTTTAGAAGAAGCACGATTTTTCTTAGCTTGATTTGATATCTTCTTAAACGACGGATCCATCAATATCTTCTCAAGATCATTCCAAACAGTTTCTCCCATCCAAGTTGGACACTTACGCTTCTTTATCGCTTGCATCAACATATCAAAAAGACGCATTGATCCTTTTGTATTAAAGATATTCTTAATCTGAAAATTGTGCTCAGGCAACCAAGCAACTTTCTCCTGCAACATTACATTACAAATAAATTATAATGTTGCAATTAGCATCCCCACAATAGTTCAACTCATTAACAAGATATATAACTTAATCTTACACCAAATTTGTCGAACCAACGTTCCAAAGTTAATTCTGGGATTGCTCCCCAGCTAGGATACGGATCAACATATTGTGATGTAATGACTGAGGTGATGGCCTTGGAGGCCACCCTACACGGTAACCACCTGCAAACAATTTAAAAAAAAAATAACTTCAAATGAACCATAACCCTTATGTAGTAATGAAAAGTTAATCCTTATGTAGTTACATACCCTCGACCATCTGGCCATATCATTGTTCTCCCATCATGCACAACCCCATGACTAGAATCTGCACATCTTGACCCTTGAGTCTTATTACCAATATCAAGCGGTATTGAAGGTGGTGGATTAGCGGAAATTGAAGTATGTCGTGAAGCAACTGATGTTAATGGTTGTGACGGTGAACACTCAACAGTCGGGGAAATGTTGTCTTTTGGGACAAAATTTGGTGTGGGCATCATCACTATATTTGGTTCAGATTGATGCACCTTATTAGGTGGGAGTGGAAGCACTGCAGCTTGTTGGGTAGGAGGCTTAACATGTTGTTGGGTGGGATGTCGCACATATTGTGAGGTTGGTGTAGTGGCATTGGCATCTAGTGGAAAATGATCAATTGTTGCTTGTACCTGCTGAGCTGCTTGAGTTACCTTATGCGGTAAAATCATGCGATTTTTCTTCAAAGGAAGCTTGAGTCTAATCTTTTTTTTTGGAGTCATCTATAAAAAATAACATAAATAAAAACAATTAGCACACACAATAGTAAACACAATTCAAGATTATCAACTCTACAACATTAAAGAACTTGAATCTAAAACTAATATATCAAAAGGTAGAATATGAAGATTTATACAAACAATCAACTACTATTTATACTTACTAAAAATTCAAATGTCAATTGAAAAATCATCCCCATCTTCATCATCCATATCACTATCATTATCAATTGGAATATTTGGAACAAACGTTACATTGACTTCTTCATCGCTATGTGTTTCATCATGCAAGCCAACCATTTCTTCAATTTCAGTTAATTGTTCAACATGTGCCATATCTTCATCTTGATATGGCATGTCCTCATCGGCTCCATCCACCTCTACATGACCCATAGGCTTTGTTTTGATAACTGCAGCCCAGTGACGCTTATCAGTTCGCATTTCAGGATAGGGTACATAATACACCTGTCTAGCTTTTTGTGCAATTATGAAGGGATCATAGAGATCATATTTTCGATTCATCTTGATATCTACAATATCATATTGTGGATGAACTTTGGTTCCTCTGTTCCGTCTAGGATCAAACCATTGGCAATAAAACAAGGCTACTTTGTGAGGCAATTTGTAATACTCCAACTCGAAGATATGTTGGATGACTCCATAGAAATCATCTTCCCCTCCTCCAGTAACCCCTTTCACATAAACTCCACTATTTATGGTTTTCTTACCCTGAGACCAAGCTTTTGTGTGAAATTTGTACCCATTAATGTAATACTTGTGCCAAGTTTTAACCATTGAGTTAGGACCCCAAGCTAATGATAACAAGTTAGGGTCAGTCACGCCATTTTCCTTGTCAATGGCCTATACAAACATGATATTCACAATAGTTAGGTGAGAAGTTCTAATTTATTTGCAACAAACTTCAATAAAGCACTTACATACGCACGAAACCATTCTGGGAATTCTCCATGTATACGAGTTTGAGATATAGGATCTTCTTCAAGAATGGAATTAGAGTGCAAAAAGGCGCTGTCAATAATGAGAGAATTGTTATTACATGTATTTGGTAATTATGTGGGGTGTGTGCTTACATACTACTTACTCGAAAAGAAAAGGGAAAAGTTGGTAATTATTTGGTAATTATGTGGGGTGTGAATAAAATTTTAAAATTTCAAAAATAATATAGTATATATAGACTTTAACATATTAGCAATATTGTGAATAAGGTTTTAAAATTTCAAAAATAATATATGAGTTGAGTAATTATTATATATGAGTTGACAAACACACATTTGAGAATATGTAAAATATTTTGTAGAACGTAATTGCAACTAATTCATATATTTAGTATTAAAAATCCCTAGTGATTATCATCCTACAAACAAAATTTATAAATTATATTTAGTGTTAAAAATGTTTTAATAAATATTTTATTGTGTTGTCAAATTTAAATTTTTCTTTTTCAAAATATTTTTAAAAAAATATAAAAATGATTTTGTCATGCTCTTTTATTGTGTTGTCAAATTTAAATTTATTTTCAAATTTTTTTTAGAAAAATATAAAAATGATTTTGTCATTTGGTATTCATTTCATTCTAATTTTGTCACAGAAATGACAAATCTAAATTTCAATATTTTGAGTATGAAACTTCTATACAACATGACTTGAGAATTTTCACAAATAACTCATATGTACGGTTGAGTAGAAGTAAAACAGATGTAGAAACTTTAAATTGTTAGTATTTTTTAAAAAATTAACAGCATAAAACATGACACGTCCCGTGTCCTTTATAAATGAAAAAATATATATATATATATATAATAATAATAATAATAATAATAATAATAATAATAATAATAATAATAATAACAATAATAATAATAATACCCACTTCCGCATTTTTATTTTAAAGTAAGAGTACCATTTTTCCATACGCGTGCACCAAGAAAACAACATTCATGTAATTCTTTAAGATCATTAATACCTAAATGTTAGTGTAAGGAGTCAGATCATCCCATTGAAAAAATTAAACCAAATATTAAATTAACAGGCAGAAAATATAAATATAAGGATTTAAAGAAATTGATTTTTGAATAATTCGCAAAGATGCATCAAGTCGTAAAATATACCTAAATAATTCAAGTAGCAACCCACCTAGAACACATAATTAGATCAAATATAAAAATAACAATAAATAAAAAAGTCGTCCACACAGAAGTCACCCATATTAATGAGAACACAGATATTGTTCATAAAAGTCAAAATTTTACTAATGATATTGTAATAAAAATTAAAACTTTATAATTAAGTACACTAAAACACGTAAGAATCGCAACTTTACGGTAAACATTTTCACAATAATAGAATCTTATAATTAAGTTTGTCAAGACAAACATATTACTAAAAAAATCAAAACATTATAGTTAAATTCCTTAAGACAAACATAAAATCATAAATTTTCTTTTAAGACATCAAAACATTGTATTAATATCTTACAAACCACTAATTTAATATCTAGTCTAACTTTGCATGAAGAAAAGCACTTAACTTGAGCATTTTCTTTCCAAGTAACATTATATAGCCCTAAAAAAATCACACAAAGCTAAAGGAACGAAAGCTTAGAACTTCGACCAGCACTAGCGCATTTTAACCTTGTTACATCATCGATATTAGATCAGTTGTTATACATCCAATGTAATAACCAAGGCGGTGACAAATTTGTTATTATGATAAACTTTATTAGAGTTTTATACCAGGCACCCCCCCACTTTGACCTGCCACCCCCCCAGTGATGCGTAAAAGACAATTTTACCCTCTATCACATATATAAAAACCAAAAAAAAATTTTACTCACACTTTTCACCAATTCATTCGAACATTTCAAACATTCGATTCAGAATCAACCTTACCTTTGAAGATCTCAAACATTCGAAACGCAAAAGTAAGTTCCCATTCGAATATTTGCAGTTTTTGAAAATTTCGAAATGCATTTGTATGATTCAATTCCAGAAGTTTCGAAAGTTTCCTTGAATATAAAACCTTCGAAATGCAATCCTCGAACTTTTGGAAATCTTCGAAACGAGAAACTTTCGAAAGTTTCTTGAATTGAAATCTTCGAAATGCAATGCCAGGTGAAACTTTCGAAGGTTCTGGGAAAGTTTCGAAACGCTTGTTCGAAAGTTTGGATCTGGGAAATGTTCGAAACCCAGTTTCGAAAGTTTGAATCTGGGAAATGTTCGAAACCCAGTTTCGAAAGTTTCAATCTGGGAAATGTTCGAAACCCAGTTTCGAAAGTTTCAATCTGGGAAATGTTCGAAACCCAGTTTCGAAAGTTTGAATCTGGGAAATGTTCGAAACCCAGTTTCGAAAGTTTGAATCTGGGAAATGTTCGAAACCCAGTTTCGAAAGTTTGAATCTGGGAAATGTTCGAAACCCAGTTTCGAAAGTTTGAATCTGGGAAATGTTCGAAACCCAGTTTCGAAAGTTTGAATCTGGGAAATGTTCGAAACCCAGTTTCGAAAGTTTGAATCTGGGAAATGTTCGAAACCCAGTTTCGAAAGTTTGAATCTGGGAAATGTTCGAAACCCAGTTTCGAAAGTTTGAATCTGGGAAATGTTCGAAACCCAGTTTCGAAAGTTTGAATCTGGGAAATGTTCGAAACCCAGTTTCGAAAGTTTGAATCTGGGAAATGTTCGAAACCCAGTTTCGAAAGTTTGAATCTGGGAAATGTTCGAAACCCAGTTTCGAAAGTTTGAATCTGGGAAATGTTCGAAACCCAGTTTCGAAAGTTTGAATCTGGGAAATGTTCGAAACCCAGTTTCGAAAGTTTGAATCTGGGAAATGTTCGAAACCCAGTTTCGAAAGTTTGAATCTGGGAAATGTTCGAAACCCAGTTTCGAAAGTTTGAATCTGGGAAATGTTCGAAACCCAGTTTCGAAAGTTTGAATCTGGGAAATGTTCGAAACCCAGTTTCGAAAGTTTGAATCTGGGAAATGTTCGAAACCCAGTTTCGAAAGTTTGAATCTGGGAAATGTTCGAAACCCAGTTTCGAAAGTTTGAATCTGGGAAATGTTCGAAACCCAGTTTCGAAAGTTTGAATCTGGGAAATGTTCGAAACCCAGTTTCGAAAGTTTGAATCTGGGAAATGTTCGAAACCCAGTTTCGAAAGTTTGAATCTGGGAAATGTTCGAAACCCAGTTTCGAAAGTTTGAATCTGGGAAATGTTCGAAACCCAGTTTCGAAAGTTTGAATCTGGGAAATGTTCGAAACCCAGTTTCGAAAGTTTGAATCTGGGAAATGTTCGAAACCCAGTTTCGAAAGTTTGAATCTGGGAAATGTTCGAAACCCAGTTTCGAAAGTTTGAATCTGGGAAATGTTCGAAACCCAGTTTCGAAAGTTTGAATCTGGGAAATGTTCGAAACCCAGTTTCGAAAGTTTGAATCTGGGAAATGTTCGAAACCCAGTTTCGAAAGTTTGAATCTGGGAAATGTTCGAAACCCAGTTTCGAAAGTTTGAATCTGGGAAATGTTCGAAACCCAGTTTCGAAAGTTTGAATCTGGGAAATGTTCGAAACCCAGTTTCGAAAGTTTGAATCTGGGAAATGTTCGAAACCCAGTTTCGAAAGTTTGAATCTGGGAAATGTTCGAAACCCAGTTTCGAAAGTTTGAATCTGGGAAATGTTCGAAACCCAGTTTCGAAAGTTTGAATCTGGGAAATGTTCGAAACCCAGTTTCGAAAGTTTGAATCTGGGAAATGTTCGAAACCCAGTTTCGAAAGTTTGAATCTGGGAAATGTTCGAAACCCAGTTTCGAAAGTTTGAATCTGGGAAATGTTCGAAACCCAGTTTCGAAAGTTTGAATCTGGGAAATGTTCGAAACCCAGTTTCGAAAGTTTGAATCTGGGAAATGTTCGAAACCCAGTTTCGAAAGTTTGAATCTGGGAAATGTTCGAAACCCAGTTTCGAAAGTTTGAATCTGGGAAATGTTCGAAACCCAGTTTCGAAAGTTTGAATCTGGGAAATGTTCGAAACCCAGTTTCGAAAGTTTGAATCTGGGAAATGTTCGAAACCCAGTTTCGAAAGTTTGAATCTGGGAAATGTTCGAAACCCAGTTTCGAAAGTTTGAATCTGGGAAATGTTCGAAACCCAGTTTCGAAAGTTTGAATCTGGGAAATGTTCGAAACCCAGTTTCGAAAGTTTGAATCTGGGAAATGTTCGAAACCCAGTTTCGAAAGTTTGAATCTGGGAAATGTTCGAAACCCAGTTTCGAAAGTTTGAATCTGGGAAATGTTCGAAACCCAGTTTCGAAAGTTTGAATCTGGGAAATGTTCGAAACCCAGTTTCGAAAGTTTGAATCTGGGAAATGTTCGAAACCCAGTTTCGAAAGTTTGAATCTGGGAAATGTTCGAAACCCAGTTTCGAAAGTTTGAATCTGGGAAATGTTCGAAACCCAGTTTCGAAAGTTTGAATCTGGGAAATGTTCGAAACCCAGTTTCGAAAGTTTGAATCTGGGAAATGTTCGAAACCCAGTTTCGAAAGTTTGAATCTGGGAAATGTTCGAAACCCAGTTTCGAAAGTTTGAATCTGGGAAATGTTCGAAACCCAGTTTCGAAAGTTTGAATCTGGGAAATGTTCGAAACCCAGTTTCGAAAGTTTGAATCTGGGAAATGTTCGAAACCCAGTTTCGAAAGTTTGAATCTGGGAAATGTTCGAAACCCAGTTTCGAAAGTTTGAATCTGGGAAATGTTCGAAACCCAGTTTCGAAAGTTTGAATCTGGGAAATGTTCGAAACCCAGTTTCGAAAGTTTGAATCTGGGAAATGTTCGAAACCCAGTTTCGAAAGTTTGAATCTGGGAAATGTTCGAAACCCAGTTTCGAAAGTTTGAATCTGGGAAATGTTCGAAACCCAGTTTCGAAAGTTTGAATCTGGGAAATGTTCGAAACCCAGTTTCGAAAGTTTGAATCTGGGAAATGTTCGAAACCCAGTTTCGAAAGTTTGAATCTGGGAAATGTTCGAAACCCAGTTTCGAAAGTTTGAATCTGGGAAATGTTCGAAACCCAGTTTCGAAAGTTTGAATCTGGGAAATGTTCGAAACCCAGTTTCGAAAGTTTGAATCTGGGAAATGTTCGAAACCCAGTTTCGAAAGTTTGAATCTGGGAAATGTTCGAAACCCAGTTTCGAAAGTTTGAATCTGGGAAATGTTCGAAACCCAGTTTCGAAAGTTTGAATCTGGGAAATGTTCGAAACCCAGTTTCGAAAGTTTGAATCTGGGAAATGTTCGAAACCCAGTTTCGAAAGTTTGAATCTGGGAAATGTTCGAAACCCAGTTTCGAAAGTTTGAATCTGGGAAATGTTCGAAACCCAGTTTCGAAAGTTTGAATCTGGGAAATGTTCGAAACCCAGTTTCGAAAGTTTGAATCTGGGAAATGTTCGAAACCCAGTTTCGAAAGTTTGAATCTGGGAAATGTTCGAAACCCAGTTTCGAAAGTTTGAATCTGGGAAATGTTCGAAACCCAGTTTCGAAAGTTTGAATCTGGGAAATGTTCGAAACCCAGTTTCGAAAGTTTGAATCTGGGAAATGTTCGAAACCCAGTTTCGAAAGTTTGAATCTGGGAAATGTTCGAAACCCAGTTTCGAAAGTTTGAATCTGGGAAATGTTCGAAACCCAGTTTCGAAAGTTTGAATCTGGGAAATGTTCGAAACCCAGTTTCGAAAGTTTGAATCTGGGAAATGTTCGAAACCCAGTTTCGAAAGTTTGAATCTGGGAAATGTTCGAAACCCAGTTTCGAAAGTTTGAATCTGGGAAATGTTCGAAACCCAGTTTCGAAAGTTTGAATCTGGGAAATGTTCGAAACCCAGTTTCGAAAGTTTGAATCTGGGAAATGTTCGAAACCCAGTTTCGAAAGTTTGAATCTGGGAAATGTTCGAAACCCAGTTTCGAAAGTTTGAATCTGGGAAATGTTCGAAACCCAGTTTCGAAAGTTTGAATCTGGGAAATGTTCGAAACCCAGTTTCGAAAGTTTGAATCTGGGAAATGTTCGAAACCCAGTTTCGAAAGTTTGAATCTGGGAAATGTTCGAAACCCAGTTTCGAAAGTTTGAATCTGGGAAATGTTCGAAACCCAGTTTCGAAAGTTTGAATCTGGGAAATGTTCGAAACCCAGTTTCGAAAGTTTGAATCTGGGAAATGTTCGAAACCCAGTTTCGAAAGTTTGAATCTGGGAAATGTTCGAAACCCAGTTTCGAAAGTTTGAATCTGGGAAATGTTCGAAACCCAGTTTCGAAAGTTTGAATCTGGGAAATGTTCGAAACCCAGTTTCGAAAGTTTGAATCTGGGAAATGTTCGAAACCCAGTTTCGAAAGTTTGAATCTGGGAAATGTTCGAAACCCAGTTTCGAAAGTTTGAATCTGGGAAATGTTCGAAACCCAGTTTCGAAAGTTTGAATCTGGGAAATGTTCGAAACCCAGTTTCGAAAGTTTGAATCTGGGAAATGTTCGAAACCCAGTTTCGAAAGTTTGAATCTGGGAAATGTTCGAAACCCAGTTTCGAAAGTTTGAATCTGGGAAATGTTCGAAACCCAGTTTCGAAAGTTTGAATCTGGGAAATGTTCGAAACCCAGTTTCGAAAGTTTGAATCTGGGAAATGTTCGAAACCCAGTTTCGAAAGTTTGAATCTGGGAAATGTTCGAAACCCAGTTTCGAAAGTTTGAATCTGGGAAATGTTCGAAACCCAGTTTCGAAAGTTTGAATCTGGGAAATGTTCGAAACCCAGTTTCGAAAGTTTGAATCTGGGAAATGTTCGAAACCCAGTTTCGAAAGTTTGAATCTGGGAAATGTTCGAAACCCAGTTTCGAAAGTTTGAATCTGGGAAATGTTCGAAACCCAGTTTCGAAAGTTTGAATCTGGGAAATGTTCGAAACCCAGTTTCGAAAGTTTGAATCTGGGAAATGTTCGAAACCCAGTTTCGAAAGTTTGAATCTGGGAAATGTTCGAAACCCAGTTTCGAAAGTTTGAATCTGGGAAATGTTCGAAACCCAGTTTCGAAAGTTTGAATCTGGGAAATGTTCGAAACCCAGTTTCGAAAGTTTGAATCTGGGAAATGTTCGAAACCCAGTTTCGAAAGTTTGAATCTGGGAAATGTTCGAAACCCAGTTTCGAAAGTTTGAATCTGGGAAATGTTCGAAACCCAGTTTCGAAAGTTTGAATCTGGGAAATGTTCGAAACCCAGTTTCGAAAGTTTGAATCTGGGAAATGTTCGAAACCCAGTTTCGAAAGTTTGAATCTGGGAAATGTTCGAAACCCAGTTTCGAAAGTTTGAATCTGGGAAATGTTCGAAACCCAGTTTCGAAAGTTTGAATCTGGGAAATGTTCGAAACCCAGTTTCGAAAGTTTGAATCTGGGAAATGTTCGAAACCCAGTTTCGAAAGTTTGAATCTGGGAAATGTTCGAAACCCAGTTTCGAAAGTTTGAATCTGGGAAATGTTCGAAACCCAGTTTCGAAAGTTTGAATCTGGGAAATGTTCGAAACCCAGTTTCGAAAGTTTGAATCTGGGAAATGTTCGAAACCCAGTTTCGAAAGTTTGAATCTGGGAAATGTTCGAAACCCAGTTTCGAAAGTTTGAATCTGGGAAATGTTCGAAACCCAGTTTCGAAAGTTTGAATCTGGGAAATGTTCGAAACCCAGTTTCGAAAGTTTGAATCTGGGAAATGTTCGAAACCCAGTTTCGAAAGTTTGAATCTGGGAAATGTTCGAAACCCAGTTTCGAAAGTTTGAATCTGGGAAATGTTCGAAACCCAGTTTCGAAAGTTTGAATCTGGGAAATGTTCGAAACCCAGTTTCGAAAGTTTGAATCTGGGAAATGTTCGAAACCCAGTTTCGAAAGTTTGAATCTGGGAAATGTTCGAAACCCAGTTTCGAAAGTTTGAATCTGGGAAATGTTCGAAACCCAGTTTCGAAAGTTTGAATCTGGGAAATGTTCGAAACCCAGTTTCGAAAGTTTGAATCTGGGAAATGTTCGAAACCCAGTTTCGAAAGTTTGAATCTGGGAAATGTTCGAAACCCAGTTTCGAAAGTTTGAATCTGGGAAATGTTCGAAACCCAGTTTCGAAAGTTTGAATCTGGGAAATGTTCGAAACCCAGTTTCGAAAGTTTGAATCTGGGAAATGTTCGAAACCCAGTTTCGAAAGTTTGAATCTGGGAAATGTTCGAAACCCAGTTTCGAAAGTTTGAATCTGGGAAATGTTCGAAACCCAGTTTCGAAAGTTTGAATCTGGGAAATGTTCGAAACCCAGTTTCGAAAGTTTGAATCTGGGAAATGTTCGAAACCCAGTTTCGAAAGTTTGAATCTGGGAAATGTTCGAAACCCAGTTTCGAAAGTTTGAATCTGGGAAATGTTCGAAACCCAGTTTCGAAAGTTTGAATCTGGGAAATGTTCGAAACCCAGTTTCGAAAGTTTGAATCTGGGAAATGTTCGAAACCCAGTTTCGAAAGTTTGAATCTGGGAAATGTTCGAAACCCAGTTTCGAAAGTTTGAATCTGGGAAATGTTCGAAACCCAGTTTCGAAAGTTTGAATCTGGGAAATGTTCGAAACCCAGTTTCGAAAGTTTGAATCTGGGAAATGTTCGAAACCCAGTTTCGAAAGTTTGAATCTGGGAAATGTTCGAAACCCAGTTTCGAAAAGTTTCGATACTGTCTATTTCGAAAATTTGGCATTTATCCAAAGTTTCGAAATTTTGTCTTTTTTTAAATAAACTGCATTTCGAAGGTTTTAAAATAGCAAAATTTTCGAGTAACTTACTAAAATTCATT
Source organism: Cicer arietinum (assembly GCF_000331145.2). Lineage (NCBI taxonomy): Eukaryota > Viridiplantae > Streptophyta > Magnoliopsida > Fabales > Fabaceae > Cicer > Cicer arietinum. The sequence goes on from NC_021164.2 coordinate 37,825,137, forward strand.
TCGAAAATTTAAAGTTTCGAATCCAACATTTTGTTTTGTAAATTTTCGAAGGTGGTGGGGTGTGAAATCTGAATGATAATTTTTAAAATAATATTATACTGTTTTACAAAAGGGTATTTTAGTCTTTAAAAAATAGTGGGGGGGTGGCAGGTCAAATTGGGGGGGTGCCTGGTACAAAACTCTTAGATCTATTATAATTCAATTGTTCTAACATACATATTAAAAAAAAAATTCTACACACAAAAAAAAAATGATAAATTTATAATTATTATTATAAATTTTATTAGATCTTTTATATTAGACCGTTGTAACAAATATTTTATCAAAAAAAAAATTCCTTGAAATTCAGAAAAAAAAAAATTAAAACAAAAACACGCGCCTGACACAAATCCTTCCTTCACCCTTCACTACTTTCACCTTTCAACAACCTTCATCCTTCAATGCAAACGCTAAATAAATTTTGTTTTCTCTAAAGTATATGTTCACTCCTTCCTTTACAATCAACACTTAAATTTGTATTTCCCTAAATTATGTTTTCTCTTCCGCGCCGGCGACGAATTGGTCTGGCGCAACCCAATTCCTGACCTAACACCGTTACCGTCATGAGAACTGAAAGTTACACTTACATGGGACACAGTTTCAATGAATTCACCATCAACGACAATTCCACTTCTTTCGATTTCATCGACTGTAACAGCCATAAATCCGGAAAATTAGCCACCACTTCTTCACAATCCCGAAGACTCCTCATCTCACGTGCTTCCGAAAATTCCAATGATTTCATCCGTCAACTTGTTTCCGATCTTCATTCTTCTTCAATCGAAGACCAGTAACAAGCAGCCAGGGAAATTCGACGCCACCACACGTCGGAATGCCACTAACCTCTGATCTTCACATTGTGTATTAGTTAATGAATTTTTTTTATTTGTTTTGGATATTTTTAATTGAAGGTGCCACTTCAGGTATTGGAGCTGAAACAGCTAAGGTGTTAGCAAAGAGAGGAGTGAGAGTTGTGGTTAGTGCTAGGGACTTGAAAAAGGGTTGTGAAGTTAGAGAGAAAATCCAAAAGGAGAGTCCTAATGCTGAGATTATTCTATTGGAAATTTATCTTAGCTATCTTGCTTCTCTACAGAGATTTTGTTCAGAGTTTTTAGCTTTAGAATTGCCTCATAATATTCTCATGTAAGTGTTTTTATTAAATGTTTTCAGTTGAGAATTGAGATCGCGGTTGCCAAATTTTTATGGTAATAGTTTATTAGAATTAATAAAATTTGTTTTACAGAAATAATGCAGGAGTATACTCTCAGAACATTGAATTCCCTGAAGAGAAAATTGAAATGACATTTGCTACAAATTACTTAGGTAATTTTTTCATTCTTACCTATGAGGTTGAAAAACAATGATAAATATTTATTTGACTACTATACTACATACATTAGCATAATCTGAATGCCACAAATCAAAGAAAGCAAAGTTAAATATAGTTAAATTAGGCTTAAACAGAGTCCTAAGTTACTACAATTAAATTTGTTTCTTAATTTTATTCTTAAATTGCAGGACATTTTTTGTTAACAAAAATGCTACTAGAGAAAATGATAGATATTGCAAACAAGACAGGGATTCAAGGAAGAATAATAAATGTTTCTTCGGTAATTCATAGCTGGGTGAAAAGAACTCGCTTTTGTTTCAAAGACATGCTCAATGGAAATTTGATTACTTGCTAAAACTAGTGCTGCTCCATTTTGAATGCTTACATTTTGTTTCTGTCTCTCATGTATTCTTGTAGCTTCGATATTGAAATTTGAAGGGCACAATATTCCCCTTGAGGAAGAGTTGATTCTAAAGGTAAAAGCATGTTGTTTTTAATTAATTTAACCCAATTCATTCTAGTTGATGGTTTGATGCTATATTTTTCTGTTCTAATAAGTAAAAGCATCAATAAATAGCAATTTTAGTTCAGTTTGTTGCTTTTCTCAATATATATATTACCATTTTCTTACTTGAACCAATAAAGTTGGAGAATAGGTCGCAACAGAACCAGCCTTATTTAAATGGACGTTGTATATATGTTGTTGGTCAGTTTCTTGGTTTGTTATCTTGTGATTACATGTTATGGATAAACAAGTATGATTACTTTGGCATTGTAAATACTTTCAATTTGTCGTGCAAGAATGATGGACTCTGGGAAGACAACTGTGGAGAAGACCATATGTTTATAAAATTAAGCTATCTAAAAAGAGTGGTTGAGAATGTTGTCTCATTCTTTGTAGAATTTGATGGTACTGTCTTGATACAATAAAGAGATTATTTTTCTTTTTATTGATACTTGTTTCTATGTGTTGAATCTGTTGATATACTTTCTTCTGCTCTCACACACACAAAAGCATGCTTTTGGTTTGCTCAATATAAGTTCTTTTAATTAAATAAAAATTCTACAAAACTGACTTATAAGGTGAGGACTATTTAAGCCTTATAAGCACTGTAACTCTAGTCAATGTGTGATTCTCTAGAGTTACACGTGTATGAAACTTCTATACAATATGACTTGAGAATTTTCACAAATAACTCATATGTACGGTTGAGTAGAAGTAAAACAGATGTAGAAACTTTAAATTGGTAGTATTTTTTAAAAAATTAACAGCATAAAACATGACACGTCCCGTGTCCTTTATAAATGAAAATATAATAATAATAATAATAATAATAATAATAATAATAATAATAATAATAATAATAATTAAATAATGATAATAATAATAATAATAATAATAATAATAATAATAACAATAATAATAATAATAAAACCAACTTTTCCCTTTTCGTTTTTTCATTTCACTCTTCCCCCTTCTTCCTTCTCTTCCTCTCAGCAACCCTACTCCCCCATTTTCATTTTTTTTTTCTTTTCTCTTCTTTCTTATCATTCCCTTCTCCTTGCTTTTTCTCACTCTATTACTCAAACACTCAATCCTTATGAGAGATTTAACATCCCCACAAGCTTAATTTCTCAAACTCCTACAAATTCTTTTGGTTTGGATTTTTGGGTTAGGGTTTGTGTTCTAAGGAAGGAAAAGGGTACCCATCTCTTGAGAGTGGTTTATTGAGACTCATTGAGGTAAATGCACAACTCTAATCCTAGTTTGAATTCATAGAAAAATGTAGTTTTGAGTAAAAATCTTATTTTGTGCTTAGAGTATATTTAAATGATGTTGATGGTTTCCTAGAGGTAGCTAAACTTTAGAATAAATTTCTCTAAAGTCTTGGAAATATTTTTGATACTCAGATTTGTCAACTGAGACCTTGTCGGCTACTCTGAGAGTTGTTGGAGAGCAAACTTAGACGATTCTCCATAACTGTGAGTTGACGACGATCATCATCATATATTTTTATAATGCTATTATTATTATTATTTTGTTGTTTTCTATATTAAAGTATTTATTGAAAAATTTGGGGAACACAACCTTTGAATTTTATCTCGATTTCGTCAATTATTTAATTTAACTGTCGTTGTTATATAATATGTTATTAATTTGATTTACGTATGAGTTAAAGTATTTAAATCTTGAATTGTTATGCGATTGAGTATGTTTTT
>NC_021164.2:37829861-37831612 GCF_000331145.2 Cicer arietinum
TAATAATAATAATAATAATAATAATAATAATAATAATAATAATAATAATAATAATAATAATAATAATAATAATAATAATAATAATAATAATAATAAGAATTTTCTAACTATATCTATTTCTTTGAAAATAATTGAGTTGCAAGTCACTAATTGTAGAAATTGTTTGAAGAAGTAGAATAATATATGTCAAAATAATTTTCTCTCGAAGACACAATAACAACACTCATATAAAGCTAAATATATATTATTGTTGGGTACTTTTGTTCTATAAATTAGATTGATAAAATTGAATATATATTATTGATATAAAGCTACATATATATTATTGTTGGGTACTTGTCATATAAATCGTATTGATAAAATTGAATATATATTATTGATATAACTACTACATCAATAATCATTTGACAATTGAGACATAAAACTTCATATAGATTTTCTAAAATAATGTGAAAGATGTTGGACAAACGTTATGAAATAATAATGTGAAATTAATTTAGAAAATTTTGAGTAGAAGTTATGAATACTCTTCATTGTCTTTTGAGTAGTCAATATATTTTCATGTCGTAGATGATATCAATTAAAACAGATCTTGATTACTCCATTTTAGTTTTGTATGTAGAAAATTATATATTGATTGTACTTTAATTTGTAACTCATGACACATTAATAATTATACATAATAATAGATACTAAATAATAACAATAATAATAATAATAATAATAATAATAATAATAATAATAATAATAATAATAATAATAATAATAATAATAATAATAATAATAAGAATTTTCCAACTATATCTATTTCTTTGAAAATAATTGAGTTGCAAGCCACTGATTGTAGAAATTGTTTGAAGAAGTAGAATAATATATGTCAAAATAATTTGCTCTCAAAGACACAATAATAACACTCATGTAAAGCTAAATATATATTATTGTTGGGTACTTCTGTTCTATAAATTAGATTAATAAAATTGAATATATATTTTTGATATGAAGCTGTTGACACCTAATTTTGTCCGATTTTTACTTTTTATTAAAAAGGATATAATGATAATGATAATAATAATAATAAATATATAATTATATGTGAAGAAATATAAAAATAAAAATAAATAATTAGGGATATAAGCTTTTAACAATCACAAGTGTTTTCGGTTCTTGTTTGCCTCTAATTCTTGTTCAGACTATTTTCTAAAATATAAAAATAATAATAAGAAATAAAAATAAAGGAAATTGAAAAGAAATGAATTGATGGTCATAAAAATCAATGCAATGATGATCAAAATAAATGAAAAAAAAAACTAAAAATAAATTGATTGATGGTCATAAAAATCAGAATAATGGTGATCAATTGAATAGAAAAGAAAACCGAAGAAATGAATCAATAGCAATAAGAATGGGTATAATTGTGGCCAATTAAAAGAAAAGAAACCAACAAAAATAGATTAATGGTAATCAATTGACAATTATTCTTTTGTCTTTTGAAATTTATACCCAAAAGTCTATAAATAGTCGGCCACAAGAAGACAAAAGGGAGGATTGGAAACACAGTTGAGAGCACACAAAAATTAAAAGAGAAGAGAGAATAATAGAGAGAAAAGAGAGAAGAAAGATTGGAACGAGCTAGTAAAAAGTCTTTCCAATGCGGTAAACACTTATTTTTCTTTTTTCTTCTTGTCTATTTTTTTTTTACATTATTATTGTTATAGAGTTTTTTTTACTATTCTATGCACGTATGATATAAA
>NC_021164.2:37841503-37842431 GCF_000331145.2 Cicer arietinum
TATAATGATGTAAAGAAATGTTAAAAATGTCAAATATATGCTGATAATATCCACGACCCACCAGTACCCCTGAACACCCTTTCAGCGCCCTGGCCATTCTCAATGTGGGGCATAGACGTCATCGGAATGATCGAACCGAAAGCATCAAATGGACATCGCTTCATCTTGGTGGCAATTGATTACTTTACCAAGTGGGTAGAGGCAGCTTCATACGCCAATGTAACCAAAAATGTGGTAGTCAAATTTATAAAAAGGGAATTAATATGTCGTTATGGTCTACCAAGCAAGATCATTACTGACAATGCCACAAACCTAAATAACAAAATGATGGATGAATTGTGTGCCACCTTTAAAATTCAACACCACAATTCGTCCCCGTACAGACCAAAAATGAATGGTGCAGTTGAAGCGGCAAATAAAAACATCAAAAAAATTATTCAGAAAATGGTTATAACATACAAAGATTGGCATGAGATGTTGCCATTTGCACTACATGGGTATCGTACTTCGGTACGCACTTCAACTGGGGCAACCCCTTTTTCCTTAGTATATGGGATGGAGGTTGTGCTACCTATTGAAGTAGAAATCCCCTCGCTCAGAGTATTAATGGAAGCTAAACTAGAGGAGTCGGAATGGATACAAACGCGTTTTAATCAATTGAATTTGATTGAAGAAAAAAGGTTGGCAGCTTTATGTCATGGGCAATTATATCAGAAAAAACTGAAGAAAGCGTATGAGAAAAAAATACGTCCTCGAGAATTCCAGGAAGGTGATCTGGTGCTGAAAAAAATCTTACCCATTCAAAAGGATTATCGTGGGAAATGGACTTCTAACTTTGAGGGACCATACGTCGTGAAGAAAGCTTTCTCAGGTGGAGCTTTGATCCTTACGAATATGGATGGAAAAGATTTAGCTCTTCCTGTAAACT
>NC_021164.2:37842441-37855572 GCF_000331145.2 Cicer arietinum
CGTAAAAAAGTATTATGCTTAGATAATAAATACCCATTAGGTTGAAAACCTGAAAAGGCAACCTAGGCAAAAATTAGGGTACAAAAAAAATATACCCGCTAGGTTGAAAACATGAAAGGGCGACCTAGGCAAAAACTATGGTAAAAAAAAAAACCCCCGCTAGGTTGAAAACCTGAAAGGACAACCTGGACAAAAATTAGGGTGCACAAAAATATCTGTTAGGTTAAAAACCCAAAAGGGCGACCTGAGAGAAGAAGAAAAACAAGAACAAAGAATATATACTCGAAAAGACAAAGTGAACAATATGGATCGGATTATCGCATGAGAAGTTAGTACAGTCTACCTTGGAATTACTAGTAACCAAGTTGGGTCTCTCACCCATTTCTTTTGTTTTATCTTATGTATATTCTTTTTTCTTTACCATTGAATTACTAGCAACCAAGTCGGGTCTTCCACCCATTTCTTTTGTTTTATCTTATGTATATTCTTTTTTTATTTCAATATATTCATATATATTGTTATTACCTTTATAATTTAACTCTTTTTCCTGAATGCATCTTATGATTATCATGTATTGGAAAGTAAAACATATTCCATACCTCGATACAATGAATTGCAATAAAATCGGATATAGTATAGGTCGTTTACAGTACAAGGCAGACAACAACATGAGATCCAACGTCACATCACAATATTAAAAAAGAAAAAAAAGAAAAAAAGAAAGAACGGAAGAAAAAAAAAATAAAAGAGGACAAAAAAAAAGGAGATCAAAGATATCACGTTAAAAAAAAAAGAGTATAAGTGCTTTCTTTCATTCATGATTTGAATGGTCGTGTCCAATAAAAATATTAATAAAAACCGACACATTCATTCATTCATTCATTCATTCATTCATTCATTCATTCATTCATTCATTCATTCATTCATTCATTCATTCATTCATTCATTCATTCATTCATTCATTCATTCATTCATTCATTCATTCATTCATTCATTCATTCATTCATTCATTCATTCATTCATTCATTCATTCATTCATTCATTCATTCATTCATTCATTCATTCATTCATTCATTCATTCATTCATTCATTCATTCATTCATTCATTCATTCATTCATTCATTCATTCATTCATTCATTCATTCATTCATTCATTCATTCATTCATTCATTCATTCATTCATTCATTCATTCATTCATTCATTCATTCATTCATTCATTCATTCATTCATTCATTCATTCATTCATTCATTCATTCATTCATTCATTCATTCATTCATTCATTCATTCATTCATTCATTCATTCATTCATTCATTCATTCATTCATTCATTCATTCATTCATTCATTCATTCATTCATTCATTCATTCATTCATTCATTCATTCATTCATTCATTCATTCATTCATTCATTCATTCATTCATTCATTCATTCATTCATTCATTCATTCATTCATTCATTCATTCATTCATTCATTCATTCATTCATTCATTCATTCATTCATTCATTCATTCATTCATTCATTCATTCATTCATTCATTCATTCATTCATTCATTCATTCATTCATTCATTCATTCATTCATTCATTCATTCATTCATTCATTCATTCATTCATTCATTCATTCATTCATTCATTCATTCATTCATTCATTCATTCATTCATTCATTCATTCATTCATTCATTCATTCATTCATTCATTCATTCATTCATTCATTCATTCATTCATTCATTCATTCATTCATTCATTCATTCATTCATTCATTCATTCATTCATTCATTCATTCATTCATTCATTCATTCATTCATTCATTCATTCATTCATTCATTCATTCATTCATTCATTCATTCATTCATTCATTCATTCATTCATTCATTCATTCATTCATTCATTCATTCATTCATTCATTCATTCATTCATTCATTCATTCATTCATTCATTCATTCATTCATTCATTCATTCATTCATTCATTCATTCATTCATTCATTCATTCATTCATTCATTCATTCATTCATTCATTCATTCATTCATTCATTCATTCATTCATTCATTCATTCATTCATTCATTCATTCATTCATTCATTCATTCATTCATTCATTCATTCATTCATTCATTCATTCATTCATTCATTCATTCATTCATTCATTCATTCATTCATTCATTCATTCATTCATTCATTCATTCATTCATTCATTCATTCATTCATTCATTCATTCATTCATTCATTCATTCATTCATTCATTCATTCATTCATTCATTCATTCATTCATTCATTCATTCATTCATTCATTCATTCATTCATTCATTCATTCATTCATTCATTCATTCATTCATTCATTCATTCATTCATTCATTCATTCATTCATTCATTCATTCATTCATTCATTCATTCATTCATTCATTCATTCATTCATTCATTCATTCATTCATTCATTCATTCATTCATTCATTCATTCATTCATTCATTCATTCATTCATTCATTCATTCATTCATTCATTCATTCATTCATTCATTCATTCATTCATTCATTCATTCATTCATTCATTCATTCATTCATTCATTCATTCATTCATTCATTCATTCATTCATTCATTCATTCATTCATTCATTCATTCATTCATTCATTCATTCATTCATTCATTCATTCATTCATTCATTCATTCATTCATTCATTCATTCATTCATTCATTCATTCATTCATTCATTCATTCATTCATTCATTCATTCATTCATTCATTCATTCATTCATTCATTCATTCATTCATTCATTCATTCATTCATTCATTCATTCATTCATTCATTCATTCATTCATTCATTCATTCATTCATTCATTCATTCATTCATTCATTCATTCATTCATTCATTCATTCATTCATTCATTCATTCATTCATTCATTCATTCATTCATTCATTCATTCATTCATTCATTCATTCATTCATTCATTCATTCATTCATTCATTCATTCATTCATTCATTCATTCATTCATTCATTCATTCATTCATTCATTCATTCATTCATTCATTCATTCATTCATTCATTCATTCATTCATTCATTCATTCATTCATTCATTCATTCATTCATTCATTCATTATATATAAATAAAAATAATAATAAAATCCGTCAACACATAAATATTTTCTACCCAAGAACTACGTGAGTTTTGATTTCCCTATTGCACCTGGGGATACGTAGGAGCAAGGTTTTTCCCTTGTCAAACCAAATTAATAAAACAAATATTTTTTTTCTTTCATTAATGTAAATAATTTAATTTTTTATTATTCTTTATGGGGTAAAAATAAATAAATAAATAAATAAATAAATAGTTTGTATATAATTAATTATAGGGTAACCGTTTTAACGGACGTTGTAGGGAGATAATACTTCCCTATTCGTAATCGACTCCCGAATCCAAATTTTTGGTTCAAAAATATTATTTTTGGTTTTATCCAATTTTTCCTTTAATAAAAATAAAATTGGTGGCGACTCCTTTTTCGCGGACAAACCGGACGCGACAGAAGCTACATATATATTATTGTTGGGTACTTCTCTTTTATAAATTATATTGATAAAATGAATATATATTATTGATATAACTACTATATCAATAATCATTTGACAATTGAGACATAAAAATTCATATAAATTTTTCAAAATAATGTGGAATTAATGTGAAAGATGTTGGACAAACGTTATGAAATAATAATGTGACGTCAGCTTTTTAGCTGAGATGGGAAATATTTGCCTACGTGGAAGAAATATGTGAGGTGGTAGGGGAGTCTGTTTTAAATATATAATAATAATAATAATAATAATAATAATAATAATAATAATAATAATAATAATAATTTCTCTTTATGTGAAATTCAAAAGAAACAAGGTTCACTCAAATTAACTACGATTCAATTATTTGCTAGCAAAAAAATACCCACTTCCGCATTTTTATTTTAAAATAAGAGTACCATTTTTCCATACGCGTGCACCAAGAAAACAACATTCATGTAATTCCTTAAGATCATTAATACCTAAATGTTAGTGTAAGGAGTCAGATCATCCCATTGAAAAAATTAAACCAAATATTAAATTAACAACCAGAAAATATAAATATAAGGATTTAAAGAAATTGTTTTTTGAATAATTCGCAAAGATGCATCAAGTCATAAAATATACATAAATAATTCAAGTAGCAACCCACCTAGAACACATAATTAGATCAAATATAAAAATAACAATAAATAAAAAAGTCGTCCACACAGAAGTCACCCATATTAATGAGAACACATATATTGTTCATAAAAGCCAAAATTTTACTAATGATATTGTAATAAAAATTGAAACTTTATAATTAAGTACACTAAAACACGTAAGAATCGCAATTTTACGGTAAACATTTTCACAATAATAGAATCTTATAATTAAGTTTGTCAAGACAAACATATTACTAAAAATATCAAAACATTATAGTTAAATTCCTTAAGACAAACATAAAATCAACAATTTTCTTTTAAGACATCAAAACATTGTATTAATATCTTACAAACCACTAATTTAATATCTAGTCTAACTTTGCATGAAGAAAAGCACTTAACTTGAGCATTTTCCTTCCAAGTAACATTATATAGCCCTAAAAAAATCACACAAAGATAAAGGAACGAAAGCTTAGAACTTCGACCAGCACTAGCGCATTTTAACCTTGTTACATCCTCGATATTAGATCAGTTGTTATAGATCCAATGTAATAACCAAGGCGGTGACAAATTTGTTATTATGATAAACTTTATTAGATCTATTATAATTCAACTGTTCTAACATACATATTAAAAAAAAGAATTCTACACACAAAAAAAAAATGATAAATTTATAATAATAAATATTTTATCAAAAAAAAAATTCCTTGAAATTCAGAAAAAAAAAAATTTTAAACAAAAACACGCGCCTAACACAAATCCTTCCTTCACCCTTCACTGCTTTCACCTTTCAACAACCTTCATCCTTCGATGCAAACTCTAAATAAATTTTGTTTTCTCTAAAGTATATTTTCACTCCTTCCTTTACAATCAATACTTAAATTTGTATTTCCCTAAATTATGTTTTCTCTTCCGCGCTGGCGACGAATTGGTCTGGCGCAACCCATTTCCTGACCTAAGTAACTACAATTAAATTTGTTTCTTTTATTCTTAAATTGCAGGACATTTTTTGTTAACAAAAATGCTACTAGAGAAAATGATAAATATTGCAAACAAGACAGGGATTCAAGGAAGAATAATAAATGTTTCTTCGGTAATTCATAGCTGGGTGAAAAGAACTCGCTTTTGTTTCAAAGACATGCTCAATGGAAATTCGATTACTTGCTAAAACTAGTGCTGCTCCATTTTGAATGCTTACATTTTGTTTCTGTCTCTCATGTATTCTTGTAGCCTCGATATTGAAATTTGAAGGGCACAATATTCCCCTTGAGGAAGAGTTGATTCTAAAGGTAAAAGCATGTTGTTTTTAATTAATTTAACCCAATTCATTCTAGTTGATGGCTTGATGCTATATTTTTCTGTTCTAATAAGTAAAAGCATCAATAAATAGCAATTTTAGTTCAGTTTGTTGCTTTTCTCAATATCTATATTACCATTTTCTTACTTGAACCAATAAAGTTGAATAATAGGTCGCAACAGAACCAGCCTTATTTAAATGGACGTTGTATATATGTTGTTGGTCAGTTTCTTGGTTTGTTATCTTGTGATTACATGTTATGGATAACAAGTATGATTACTTTGGCATTGTAAATACTTTCAATTTGTCGTGCAAGAATGATGGACTCTGGGAAGACAACTGTGGAGAAGACGATATGTTTATAAAATTAAGCTATCTAAAAAGAGTGGTTGAGAATGTTGTCTCATTCTTTGTAGAATTTGATGGTACTGTCTTGATACAATAAAGAGATTATTTTTCTTTTTATTGATACTTATTTCTGTGTGTTGAATCTGTTGATATACTTTCTTCTGCTCTCACACACACAAAGGCATGCTTTTGGTTTGCTCAATATAAGTTCTTTTAATTAAATAAAAATTCTACAAAACTGACTTATAAGGTGAGGATTATTTAAGCCTTATAAGCACTGTAACTCTAGTCAATGTGTGATTCTCTAGAGTTACACGTATATTTTCCATATATATATATATATATGTATGTATATATATATATATATATATATGTATGTATATATATATATCACCCCATATTTTGTACAATTTCTGCTATTTTTTTTAAGCTGTATTGCTAGAAGATAGAGAGAAGCATGCAGAGTTGTAAAGAACTCCAAAAGACGCTTTCGTTTCACTGTCAATCTCCAAACAAGGGGCAAAGCTGCTGCTAAGCGTTGTACCAATCAGGTTTCTATTTTTTATTTATTTTATTATTATAATTATTATTTTAGATATATATAGCGCCAATAATATTTTAGATATATAAATCAGTCTGATCTTATTATTAATTAAATTATTTGAAAGATACTTTCTCATTGGTTTATTGGTTACACAATTATTATTATTTTTTAATTTATAGTACCATGGACTAGTCAACATTTGAGATATATGGCATATATTTGTGTGTGTATTATTATTTGTCGTGTCGTTAAGTTTTGGAGACATTGTTGGGACTATTAGGCTGTATATGATTCTAATTTTTTTTAAAATTATTTGAAGCTTCATGGATGATTTCATTTTGAAGTAGAAATTTATGGTTTTTTTGTCCTCACATATGAGACGATGACTTGATCATAATCAGTTTGACAAAAATAAGGGAAATGAATGTGGGTGTAACTTAACTCGTATTCATTTTTTCTTGTTTTTGTCGAACAGACACATCATATCACTGTGACCTTCTACTTTCAAGTGGCAATCGTTTTAGATTTTTGAGTTTTATATGTACTAACTAATGTTTGTGGTTTCTAATTAGTGTTCAAAAGTTCAAATTTTAGCCAAGATACCACTAAAAAAAATGATGAACATAAATGCATAAATTAGTTACTCTGGAATTTTTAATTTGATATTGTTGATGATAGTCTATGGACATTTTGAATATTAGACATAAAATGCTTTTTGCTAGCATACAAGTAAAGTAATAAAATTGAACCTTTTAAAACATTTTATGGAAGCATCAGATGGAAGATGACCAAGATGTTGATCACATGTCATCCACTGTTCAACATGTTGATTACATGTCATCCACTGTTATCAGTTTCAATAAAGACCGAAGTGATCTTGTTTTTCTTTTGTACACTTGGTTATCGAGTATAAACAACACTCGTGCTCATTAACTCTGAAAAGTGTTTTTCTTAGTAAAGGATTTGAGAATACTTATAAAGTACTATAACAATGATTCCTTAGTTTTCTCTTCAATGCATAGAAATAGAATGTGACATCTTCCTGTTTGATTTCTCAAAGACTCATCCTCTCCTTACACCAGGAGAAGCTGAGGGTGGCAGTTTTGGTTTCCAAAGCAGCATTTCAGTTTATGCAAGGTAAGTTTCTTTGTCATTATTCTCATAGCTTATAAATATCAGAGCCAATATGTTTACTTTTGATCATATATTCACAGGCGTGCAACAAAGCGATTACAAAGTGCCAGAGGAAGTTAAAGATTCAGGATTCCAAATTTGTGGTGATGAATTGGGGTCTATTGTTGAAGGCCATGATGATGATGTAAAGAAGCGGAGTCAAATTGTTTGTTGTTTGTTTCTATTTTCATGATTAAAGAATTTTGTATTAAGTCATTATTATTCAAAAATTTGAGTCAAATTGTTTGTTTGTTTGTTTTTATTTTGAGTTATTATGATAAATATTTTATTATTTATTATGTTTTTTAAATGTTCATTATTGGTTTAAGTTTTGAATATGTGTTTCATTCAGCTTTGTGATGGTTTCTTGGACGCTAATGCATTAAATTGTTGTGTTGATTTCGTGCTTGCAGCTGACAATGAAATCTTTGGCCAGAGACGGTGAATAATAGTAATCATTCAAGTGATTTGGTTGTGTTAATTCATATGAACCTTTTTGGGTTAATTCTGATTATTAATATGATTACTATCTTTTATATATACTCAAACTTGTGATTTGTTTGTGTTTTCATGTTTAGTATAATGTATTGTCAACATAGTTGATGTCATCATGTGACTCCTTGGGTCGAGACATGTTCAATTCGATTATGTCTATAATTACATTATTGTTTTGGTTCTACTTATTTGTCGTGACAATGCTACAATGCAATTGATATTTAGTTGATTTATTAATTGTTATAACGAAGGAAGTATGAAATTTAGTTAAATTTTAAATATGACTTGTTAGATTGGTTCAAATTTAACCAATGTATTAAATCAATTTTGAATTTGACTTGTTATATTGGTTCAAATTTAACCAATGTAATAAATCAATTTTGAATTTGACTTGTTAGACGGGTTCAAATTTAACCGATGTAATGAATCGATTTTGAATTGATTTGTTAGATTTGTTCAAATTTAACTGATGTAATAAATCAATTTTGAATTTTGACTTGTTATATCTGTCATTTTAGCCGATTTTATAATTCACTATTTATTACAATGCTTGATGTTAGATCGGACCAATAACCGATCTAACATGAATATAGGAACCAATCTAACAAGGTTTAATTGCACTAGTGCAGAATGAGAGGGAATATGTGGATTGTTGATTGAGATAAACAAAATATAATGTTGGGAATGACACGTGGGGTGTGAGTGATTTGGACTTTTTTTTTGCTTTATTGTAAGTTTACTCGTATTCTACGAGGGAGATGTATATGAGACTAATATAGGAGGTGTGGAGTTGATTAGAGGAAATTAATAATTCTCGGTTAATTGCACATATAGATATAAAAAATTCAATTGGAATAATATCATTGACCAACCGTTAGAAATTAATTGTCATTCATTTTAATTATTCTGGCTTGCTACACATTTGAGTGGGTACAAGGGAGGGAGAGACGAATCATCATGCATGTAATAGCTTGATCGTATGATTATTACTAACAAACAAGGGGCATGGAATATAAATGGTGGTATGATGATTTGTTGATTACAATTGATTAGTGGTCTCCTTAAAAACATGGAAGAAAACACGTGATTCTATAAACTAAATGCTATTAAAAAATAGAATTGAGTTATTTAGAGTAGTATTCATTTTTGTTACGTGGCTATGCCTTAAATTGAATTCGCTTAGCTTCAAACTCTACGTTCTCCTTTAATTTATAGCCTTTTAGCTTTATTAAATGAGTTGGATAAGGGTGATAACTTTTTAACTACAACATATGGAAACATTCTGCAGGGAATTAGGTGGCAAGGCTAACTGATATACCACCGGTTCTACCTTGCGAAGAATCAGAAATGGACTAATGAACCTAGGGGTAAATTTCGAAACACATCAAAAGAGGCTAATCCAACTCATGAAGAATTGAAGCCCAAGTTAGGGGTAACTTGATAACTACTTTATTTGAAGCAAATCCAACTCATAAAGAATTGAAGCCCAAGATAGTAAATTGCTTAATTCAAATTGAAGAAGTTAAGTAATGAAGGTTACATTTGCGTGTGACCAAATATTAATTATAAGTTTTAATTAAAGTAGTAGATTGAATTAATAAGAACATTTGGGTCTAATTGTAAAAACTTGACTTGAGATAAATTTAGAGAACTAGTAAATTAGTGGCACTATATAAAAGGCAAACCCTAGCTTATTAAAAGAAGATTTTTTTTGAACATATTGTTATTTTGCGAGGCTTTGCTCTCTAGTGTTCTTGAGAGAATTCACTTTGAACTTATCAAAGATTGTTGATCCTTATGGTGTTCTTTTTGGCTTATCAACCTCTAAATTGTGGTGTCATTTTGTTCTTAGTTCATTTGTTGAATTATAATTGTCAATTTCATTTACATCAAACCCTAATACATAAATTGTGTCAATTTTCGTGTTCAGTAATTTGTGCTCATATATCGTGTTTTACATACTCTATTTCGGTGATGCAACAGCTTAACCTACGTTTTAAAACATCATCTTTCACCTTGTTTTGAAATCGTCCGATTCTGAGTTTTGTAGCTTCAGCTGTTGCGTTCTCCAAGGAAATGTGATTTTGACTTCGATCTGTATGTTTCCAACCTATGACAAAGATCATATCAAAAAATAAACGAAGTATACATGTATCAATTATCATCAATCAAATACAGACATGTATACACTATATTCACAACACATATAAATTTTGAGCAAAAGACTCCAAGTCGTAATGCAATGTCTATATTCAAGTGCACCTAATTCTATAATATGTGACCCTCTATCAAAGGGGTTTCGATTACCGATACCAACATAGTGATGCCCATTTCCAATAGCATCATAGTGATGTCCATTCCCAATAACATCACAACTCAATAAACTCCACAAGGATATCGTGGATCAATACTGATAACTATACCCAGTAGTCCATCTCAATTACCACGTAACTATGATATGCATGTGCAATGATTCCCTATACATGCAACTTCTATAATTTAAGTTAATTTATGCAACTTATTAACCACCATGCCATAAGCATTAAAAGTCCTGAATCAATCTTCTTCTCTTAACCTTTGACAAAGTAATTAAATCTATATGTTTAGCATAAAAGGTACCCTAACCTTATAGGACTTACTTTTTTAAATGCAAATATGATGCGTGTTCATGAGACATCAAGATTTTTTTATAAAAAAAACGCTTTTTGATAAAATGCTTATTAGTTGAGTCCTAAATATTAACTTATTCCAAACTTATCTTTAAAGTATTATTAGTCCAAAATATGTTTATTCCAAACCTAAACTAATTTTATGACTTTTTAAAAATGTAGAAAATATTGCAATGATAGTTCAAAAGTTTCGGGTTCTAGAATTTCCAACATGTAAACCATAACTTCGCAATAAAAGGTTAAGATGTTTTGTTTCTAAAAATAATTTTTCTTTCGATTTTTATGTATCCATCAGAAGTAGTTTTCTTGTTAAAGTTTCTCGTGTTAAGCAAATCAATTTCTTTATTGTTTTGCAGACTTAAGAACCACTTTAAATTATTTTAACATAACCAAATACTATAAAATATATGCTTAAAACGTAGAAGATTTTGTCTAGTTTCATTTTCGGAAAGAATCACTTAAAAATTGTAAGTAGATTTTAATTATGATTAAAACAATAAAGTTAGTCAATTCATGATATGATGAAAATTTTACTCAAAACAGATGCTTTATTGTAGCTGAAATAAAAAATTATTTTAGACATATTCTCAAGACTTTTATTAAACAACCATTTTTCTATTAAACAGATGTTAAAACTTGATAAATTTCTTGATAAAAAATTCATCACAACTTAATTTAAAAAATTTGAGAATTCAAACTATTTGACTTAGAAAAATTCCAGAATTATCTTTACACATTCAAACCTTCATGCATGTAAATTTTATGACTTGATCATGAAATTTCTCCACGAAAAATGAACATACATGACATCATCAATCCATTTCTAGGTCTATGGAACATAAATCAAGGTTTTCCTCTTTTTGTTGTTCAACCTTTCATTGAAATGGTTATTGCTTTACTAACAAAAAAAAGTTTCTTTTCATCAATCAACTTAAAAAATGATGATAACTTAACATGCAACATGAAAATCACATTTTTATGATGATCAAGTGTAGTATTCGTAAAATTACACATAAAATTTAAAATTTATTATCAAGCTTGAGAAATCAACATGCAATGACTAAATCAATCATGTAAAGTTTTAACAAGGTTTAAATGAAATATTAATGCATAAAACTATTTTTGATTATCAAAATTAAGAGAAAAATTCAAACTTTTCTTACCCCAAATGTGGATGTGGTTTCAGCCACCATAAAAGAGAGGAGAACAAAACATATATGGTTCATCCGACTACTATAAGGAGGAGGAGAGCCTGATTTTTTATGTTTGAGTTTATGATTTTGAAGCCTAGATTATGGATATGCAAAGAGAATTTTGTTAACAACAACGCTTGTCAAAAAAATGTTGTATCCTCTATTATTTTTAAAAAATTCTACAACAGCGCTTGTATTTAGTAAGTGCTGTAAAAGACGCGCTATAAAATGTCATTTTTGGCGTAGTGGTTATTTCACGATCTTTTGATTGAAGAAAAACAAATTAAGAAGGAGAAAGAAAGGAGAGATTGAATAGAAACCAAGATACACTTTTTTATCCGACAGTAAATATAAAATTAATGGAATTACAATAGTTATTTCACTAAAAATTTAAGCATAATATTTTTCAACAAATTGTTAGAGATTTTACGGGTGGCTGTGGCCACCCTATGTCCCAATTAGCTTTTCCACTAGTCACCCAACAAAGTATATTTATTAATATGTGTTTGAGTTTGTTTTTCTTTTTCCTTTAAAATCTGAGAATTTTACGTGAACTCGATCACGTACGTTGTAAATATTTCAAAATCTGAAAATTTTACGTAAACTTAGTTCACGTACGCGTATTCAGTGGAGTTTAAGAATTTATAGGCAATACGTGAATACAATTCACGTACATCTACGTGAACTCAATTTACGTACATATATATAAGGGAACTCAATTCACGTAAACGTACGTGAATTCAGTTCACGTATACGTAATCTCAGTTAAGTAAATGAGGCGTACGTAAATTGAGTTCAAGTAAGTACACATAAATTGAATTTATGTAAATGTATGTACGTCATTTGAGTTGATATAGGCATTCATGAATTCAATTCACGTAAAGATTAAAAACGTTATAAATAGACATGATCACTACAAGAAATCCCCTCATTTGTGGCCAACTTTACAAATATTTTGTGGCAAAAAAAAACCCTCACAAATTAGTGACTGAAAAAGCCATCACAAATACAAAAATTTAAAATTGGTCTTTTTTTGTGGCTGAAAAAGCCCTCACAAAAGACTAAAATTTTAGCTAGATTTTGTGGCTGCCTAAGCCCTCACAAAATCACAACGTTGTCATTTTGTGAGGGCTTAGGCCGCAAAAAAATCCAACTGAAATTGGAGCCCTTTGTGAGGGCTTTTTCAGCCACAAAATCAACCCTTTGTGAGGGTAAAGGCCGC
>NC_021164.2:37859083-37867177 GCF_000331145.2 Cicer arietinum
TTGTTGAGATGGAAAAACGCTTTGTAAAAAGTGATAAGGCTGAAACAAGTTCTTTGCTTCAGAATTTAATTTCCATGAAGTATCAAGGCAAGGGAAATATAAGAGAGCACATTATGATGATGTCCAACATTGCTTCTAAGCTTAAAGGTCTAAAGCTTGAGTTGTCAGATGACTTACTCATTCATTTAGTATTGCTGTCTCTTCCTTCGCAATTCAGTCAGTTTAAGGTGACTTATAATTGTCAAAAGGAGAAATGGACTCTTAATGAGCTCATTTCATTATGTGTGCAAGAAGAGGACAGGCTGAAGCAAGATAGGACTGAAAGTGCTCACTTTACTAGCATCTCTAAAGACAAGGGCAAAAGGAAAAGAATTGAGGAGCCCAAGAACAAAGCTGCTGCTAAGGGTCCAGAACAAAAGAAGCAGACTAAGGATAACAACTGCTTCTTCTGCAGGAGTTCTGGACACGTGAAGAAGGATTGTGCCAAATATCACGCTTGGCGTGTTAAGAAAGGTATGATTCTGTCTTTGGTCTGTTCTGAGGTTAATTTAGCTTCAGTACCTAGAAACACTTGGTGGTTAGACTCTGGTGCAACTACTAACATCAGTGTTTCAATGCAGGGTTGCCTGAACTTCCGAAAGCCTAGTGATACTGAAAGATGGATCTATGTAGGAGATGGGAAGAAGGTAGAAGTTGAAGCCATAGGAAAATTTAGATTATTATTAAGTTCCGGTCATTATTTGGATTTAAAAGACACTTTTGTTGTACCGTCATTTAGACGGAATTTGATCTCTATTTCTTATTTGGACAAATCAGGATATTATTGTTCATTCGGGAATAAAGAATTTACTTTGTCTTTAAATTCGAATGTTGTTGGAACCGGTTTACTTTCTGGTTATGATAATCTTTATTTGTTGGAAACTGTGGCTAACTATAATGAAACCTTGAATGTGGAATCACGTGGTACTAAGCGGAAAATTGACAATTTCAATTCAGGGGTGCTTTGGCACAAGCGTCTAGGTCACATCTCTAAAAATAGAGTTGAACGACTTGTGTCAGATGGAATTTTAGATTCCATTGACTTCACAGACTTTAACGTTTGTGTAGCATGCATTAAAGGAAAACAGACTAAAGATAAGAAATTAGGCGCATATAGAGCTACAGACGTCTTAGAATTGATACATACGGACATCTGTGGGCCATTTCCAACTCCTTCTTGGAATGGTCAACAATATTTTATATCATTCATAGACGATTATTCTAGATATGCCTACCTTTACCTAATTCACGAAAAGTCCCAATCAATAGACGTGTTCAAATCCTTTAAGGCAGAAGTTGAGAATCAACTTAATAAAAGAATTAAAAAGGTCAAATCTGATCGTGGTGGTGAATACTACGGCAGATATGACGGTTCAGGTGAACAACGTCCGGGACCATTTGCCAAATACCTAGAGGAATGTGGAATCGTCCCACAATACACTATGCCGGGGTCACCCAGCATGAATGGTGTAGCTGAAAGACGAAACAGGACTCTTAAGGATATGGTAAGGAGTATGATTTGTCATTCCACCTTGCCAGAGTCACTCTGGGGAGAGGCATTAAAAACAGCAGCATACATTCTTAATAGAGTACCAACTAAGGCAGCGGCTAAAACACCTTATGAGCTTTGGATTGGGCGTAAGCCTAGTCTGAAGCACCTTCATGTTTGGGGATGTCCAGCTGAGGCAAGGCCTTATAGGCCGAATGAAAAGAAATTTGAACCCCGAACAATTAGCAGCTATTTTATAGGGTACTCAGAAAAATCAAGGGGCTATAAATTTTATGATCCTAATTTGAGAACAATTTTTGAGACGGGAACGGCAACGTTCTTTGAGGATATTGAGTTTGGGGGGAAGATTAAGGTTAAAGATTTTGTCTTTGAGGAAGAATCGGTAACAATTCCAGAACTGATTCTTCCACCAATTGACTTTCCCATTATTGAACAAACTCAAGATGATCTGGTTGTTCAGGAAGAACAAAATCCAGATCAAATTCAAGATCCTCAAGAACAAGTGCCTCAAGAGCCAGCTCCATTGCGGAGATCCACTAGAGAAAGGAAAAATGCTATTTCGGATGATTATGTAGTATTTATCAATGAGGTAGAGGAAAATGTTGGCATGACGGAAGACGACCCAGTCAACTTTCATCAAGCCATGCAAGATTCTCGTTCAGATAAGTGGATCGAAGCAATGAATGAGGAGTACAAGTCTATGCAAGACAATTCAGTTTGGGAACTTATCCCATTACCTGAAGGAAAGAAACCCATTGGTTGCAAATGGATTTTTAAAACCAAGCGGGATTCCAATGGTAATGTGGAGAGATATAAGGCACGTCTTGTAGCTAAGGGTTATACTCAAAAGGAAGGGATTGATTATAAAGAGACTTTCTCTCCGGTTTCATCGAAGGACTCTTTAAGAATAATCATGGCTCTTGTTGCTCACTTTAATTTGGAGCTTCATCAAATGGATGTAAAAACAGCTTTTCTCAATGGCGACATTGATGAGACGATCTATATGGTGCAGCCAGAAAACTTTGTGTTGGGAGACCCAAAGAATATGGTGTGCAAACTAAGAAAATCCATTTATGGGCTAAAACAAGCTTCTCGTCAATGGTACCATAAATTTCATCAAGTAATTCTCTCATTTGGTTTTGAGATGAATACAGTTGATGATTGTGTGTATCATAAGTTCAGTGGGAGCAGACATATTTTCCTGGTCTTGTATGTTGATGACATACTGCTTGCCACTAACGATATAGGCATGTTGCACGAAACTAAGAAATTTCTATCAAAGCATTTTGAGATGAAAGATCTTGGTGACGCCTCTTTTGTATTAGGAATTCAGATACACCGAGACAGATCTCGAGGTATTCTTGGATTGTCACAAAAGAGCTATATCGATAAGGTTCTCAAAAGGTTTGGGTTACAGGATTGCAAACCAGGGGACACCCCAGTTGCTAAGGGAGACAAGTTTAGTCTCAAACAGTGCCCTAAGGGAAGTTTGGAAATTCAAGAAATGCAAAAGATCCCTTATGCTTCAGCTGTAGGGAGTCTTATGTATGCCCAAGTATGTACGCGTCCAGACATAGCGTTCATAGTAGGGATTTTAGGCAGATATTTAAGCAATCCAGGTCTTGACCATTGGAAAGCAGCCAAGAGGGTCATGAGATATTTGAAGAGAACAAGAAACTACATGCTCACATATAGGAGGTCAGACCAGTTAGAGATCACTGGGTACTCTGACTCGGATTTTGCGGGATGCCAAGACAGCTTAAGATCAACTTCAGGCTATGTCTTTCTGTTAGCTGGTGGAGCAGTTTCTTGGCGTAGTGCCAAGCAAGGTCTTACTGCTTCATCAACCATGGCAGCAGAATTCGTAGCAATTCATGAGGCATCTGACCAGGGCATTTGGCTGAGAAATTTTGTCACGGGGCTGCAAATAGTTGAAGGGATTGAAAGACCACTCAAGTTGTATTGTGACAATAGATCAGCAGTCCTGTATTCTAACAATAATAGGAGCTCAACCAAGTCAAAGCACATTGACATTAAGTTCCTAGTTGTTAAAGAGAAGGTACAAAGTGGACAGATATCCATAGAACACTTAAGGACAAACTCCATGATTGCGGATCCACTCACTAAAGGTCTACCACCCAAGGTCTTTCATGAGCATACTGCTCACATGGGTGTGCTACAGTTTGAGGAATCTTGATTTTAGTGGGAGTTTCGTCCATTATGTAATTCATGTTCTATGTTTAATTGTAAAGTACAAATACATTGTATTTGGACTTTCTGATCAGAAATAAAGTTTAAAGTATTCAGTTTTTGGTTACTTTGTACATTTAAGTTATGGTATGATCTCATTCGATAAAGTAGGACCAGTTGAAAATTGACATGCATTGACCAACTTCATGTAATTTTCATGCTACACTTTTCATAATGGGTCTATGTCATTTAGTTGTGTCAGTACGGGTGATCATTGATGGGTTTAGTTATGCTTATTATGACGAAAGCCTCTTTGGTTCCATGTGCTGATATGATTAATGGACGGGACAATTTGGATTATACTCAAGGTAATTATAATGACATTTTTGACGTCATAAAGTCTAACACACTCCTAAGGATACATGTGTGACCAGTGGGAGATTGTAAGATTTATGGGTCACATATGTAATTAATTAATAAAGTGGGTTAGGGTCATTATATAATTAGCCAATAAACTAGGGGTCAAATAATATATAATAGTTTATGGCTAAAGAGCATAATAGTTATGAAAATTAATAGTGTAGATACCAGGCAGTTTCTAATTTAATGAGGGGCTGAATTGGAAATACTGCAATTTGGGATATAACTAATAATAGTTATATATAGGGGTAATGGTCCCCAAGGCAAACACAACAAGACTATTCAGTTTCAAAACCCTAAAGGAGAAAATTCTCTGGTTCTCTCTATCCCCATCAAGAGAGCAAGGTCTTCAAGGTGTTTTGCTGAGGAAGATCACCCAACCCATTGGCTCTATCATCATCATCCCAGGATTTCATTAATGGCAATTCCCACAGGTACGCTTCCGCCTTTGGCTATTCATCATGTAATTGACATGGATTGTTGAGCACAACGTTATTAGGGTTTTTCCAACAATCTTCACTCAATATTCCATTCCATTGCCTTTTAGACATTGTGATTGATTGGAAAATTCCATCACAAATTGTGTATGAAATACAACCATCAAATCCCACCATCCCTGATCAATTGTAAATGAGTAGTGAGTAACAAACTTGGTCATGACTCCACTATTAAACATTTTGTTTTTGAATGTTTTAGTAGATTTCTTACTAAACCTAAAATCAATGTAAACAAATTAAAAAATCTTTATTGCGATGTTCAAAACATGATTTATTCAACATTCAAAAGCAAGACATCATTCCAAAACAGAAAAATCTTTTAACAACTATTCATTGAATTTGCACCAAAATAGATTTTCCACCAAACTCCTAAACAAAATAGAAATCAAGAACAAAGTAAAAATATAGAAATAAAGAGTTAGAGATAAAGATATTCACGCGGCAATTTACACAAGTTCCTCTGCTTCATGCACTCCCTTTACAAAGCGTTTTATTCCTCTACTCACTACCTTTATGTTTGCGAAGCTTTTGATTTCAAGAGGACCCATTTTATTCTCATGTTTGTTTTCTTCTTCTCTCTGTTGTACTCCCTTACTAAACGTTTTTTTTACTTTTTATGTTGCACACTATTTACTAAGCGTTTTATTCCTCTACGTGTTTTCTTTATGTTTACCAAACTGCTGATTTCAAGAGTATCCATTTTATTTATTTAGAATTAAAAATGAAAGCTTTTAATTGTTGTTATTTTATTCCTCTACGCGTTACTTTATGTGTAAGAAGCTTCTAATCTCAAGAGGATCAATTTTTGTTTTTCAATAACAAAACACATTGACTTTTAAAACAATCAACCCATCAATATTTTTTCTACTCATGAACTACGTAGTTTTGATTTATCCATCGCACCTTGAGATACGTAGGAGCAAGATCGCATTCTTGTCAAGCACAATAATAAATATTTTTTTCCTTCTCCATTTTAAGCACTCTTTTATTTCAATATCACACACATAAAAAATAATAATTTATATTTGTATTTATTAATAAAAAGAAAGTAAATATTTTTAAGTAAACATAAATTTTGCACAATTAATTATAGATAACTGTTTTTTCTTTGATGTCGTAGGGTGCTAATACATTCCCTATGCATAATCGACGCCTGAACTATAAACTTGAATCTAAAGACCATATTTTTTTTATTTTTTTTAAGGGATTCCCAATGTTTTCTCTATTTTAAATAAATTTTGGTGGTGACTCAATTGAATTCGAGAAAAAACTCGAAATTTTAGGCCGCGAAGGTGCTTATAGCTTTTTTTTGAAAAATCTTATTAGGTACGTCACACTTCAATTCGACATGATCCTAATAATAGTTGACATGATCCTCCACGAACACGCCTACATCATCCTACACATCGTAATAAATTTCAGGAGAGAGTTCAAAGAACCGAAACTTCACAACAAAAGTTGCCCATATGGGTAACAATCTAATTATTCTTAGTATATTTTCCACCTATCACTTTATAATGCTTGAACATTTTTATCTCCTTCATAACATGATATGCGTTAAAAGAGCCATCATTCAAATATTACCGCAGCAAAATCAGAATGAGAAATCTAGAGGCTTTAAGATGGGTCGATAGCATCCCCTATAAAATAGACTATGGCGTGTTCTCAAGGCCAATGATGTGGGCACATGAAAACCAACATTGTCGAGTTAATAAACACGGTGCGACGCAATCTCTCAATCACTACTTTGGTCCAATCAACTTACAATAAATTGAGAGTGTTATATGCAGAAAATGGACAACAACATCAAGCATGATTAGCTTCTGAACGAGTATACACAGACGATTGCATGGAATAAATTAAATATGAGGTTGGTAAATCTAACACTCACCAAGTCATGCAACTCGACCAAGAATGTTATTCTTCATTGGTGCATGAAATAGTAAACCAGGGACGACCAATTGGTCATTTTGATGTCAATCTTCAAAGAAAATGGCGTGACTGTGAGAAATTTCAGACTATACCCGTGCCTTTTTCACATGTTATAGTTGCATGTTCTTACGCTAGTCAAAACTATTTAGTGCATCTGCCTAACGTGTAGAGAGTTGTTAATGTATTCAAAATCTACAAATAAAAGTTTCCATCTATATGTAGTTTAGAATATTGACCTCCATATGAAAGTGAAACAATGCATTACAATCCTTAAATGCAAAGAATTAAAAAATATCGTCAAAATAGTACGCGCATTAGAATTAAAATGAAAGTTAGACAAAAACTGCCGATAAAATGCGGATTATGTCAGTTAATTGCTCATACTCCAAAATATTGTTCAAATGTTACGAACAACTCTAGTCAATCTATGTAATTTTTGTATTTTTTTTGTTGGACTTTATCAATTTTAATGAATTATATTATTATATTATTTTTTTACATTTAATTGTTGATAAAAAAAAGGAAAAAATAAAAATAAATGGACAGTAATAAATTAAGTCCATTTTCAAAAATAAAATCAAAAACAGAAAATCACCATTGCAAAACAACATGTTTTTCATAAAGTCTATGGCAAAAAAAGTGTTAAATATAGTGAATAAAATATATAATTAATGATGAGATTAAAATAAATTGATTATTTAAAAACAGGAATATAGAGGAATCTTAATAGGCATATTGGCATATCCAACGGATTAATTATATGTTATTATTTTTTACATATTGGCATATCCAATTTTAATGAATTATATTATTATATTATTTGTTTACATTTAATTGTTGATAAAAAAAAGGAAAAAATAAAAATAAATGGACAGTAATAAATTAAGTCCATTTTCAAAAATAAAATCAAAAACAGAAAATCACCATTGCAAAAGAACATGTTTTTCATAAAGTCTATGGCAAAAAAGTGTTAAATATAGTGAATAAAATATATAATTAATGATGAGATTAAAATAAATTGATTATTTAAAAACAGGAATATAGAGGAATCTTAATAGGCATATTGGCATATCCAACGGATTAATTATATGTTATTATTTTTTACATATTGGCATATCCAATTTTAATGAATTATATTATGATATTATTTTTTTACATTTAATTGTTGATAAAAAAAAGGAAAAAATAAAAATAAATGGACAGTAATAAATTAAGTCCATTTTCAAAAATAAAATCAAAAACAGAAAATCACCATTGCAAAAGAACATGTTTTTCATAAAGTCTATGGCAAAAAAGTGTTAAATATAGTGAATAAAATATATAATTAATGATGAGATTAAAATAAATTGATTATTTAAAAACAGGAATATAGAGGAATCTTAATAGGCATATTGGCATATCCAACGGATTAATTATATGTTATTATTTTTTACATATTGGCATATCCAATTTTAATGAATTATATTATGATATTATTTTTTTACATTTAATTGTTGATAAAAAAAA
>NC_021164.2:37867267-37884279 GCF_000331145.2 Cicer arietinum
ACATGTTTTTCATAAAGTCTATGGCAAAAAAAGTGTTAAATATAGTGAATAAAATATATAATTAATGATGAGATTAAAATAAATTGATTATTTAAAAATAGGAATATAGAGGAATCTTAATAGGCATATTGACATATCCAACGGATTAATTATATGTTATTATTTTTTACATATTGGCATATCCAAGTTTAATGAATTATATTATGATATTATTTTTTTACATTTAATTGTTGATAAATAAAAGGAAAAAATAAAAATAAATGGACAGTAATAAATTAAGTCCATTTTCAAAAATAAAATAAAAAACAGAAAATCACCATTGCAAAAGAACATGTTTTTCATAAAGTCTATGGCAAAAAAAGTGTTAAATATAGTGAATAAAATATATAATTAATGATGAGATTAAAATAAATTGATTATTTAAAAATAGGAATATAGAGGAATCTTAATAGGCATATTGGCATATCCAACGGATTAATTATATGTTATTATTTTTTACATATTGGCATATCCAATTTTAATGAATTATATTATGATATTATTTTTTTACATTTAATTGTTGATAAAAAAAAGGAAAAAATAAAAATAAATGGATAGTAATAAATTAAGTCCATTTTTTCAAAAATAAAATAAAAAACAGAAAATCACCATTGCAAAAGAACATGTTTTTCATAAAGTCTATGGCAAAAAAAGTGTTAAATATAGTGAATAAAATATATAATTAATGATTAGATTAAAATAAATTGATTATTTAAAAACAGGAATATAGAGGAATCTTAATAGGCATATTGGCATATTCAACGGATTAATTATATGTTTATTTGTTTCTTTAGTTTTTTTTTTTAATATTTGTTTATTTTTTCCTGTAGTTAATTTAATATTCTATTTACGTTTAGTCTATCAATTAATATGGTGGCATACTCATTAGCACTATATAAATCTCTAAAGAACATTGTATATGGACAAGGATGAACACTACAATGAGCTTTTCTCTCAAACTCACGTTTTGTTTGGTTTTTGTCGTCATTGCTTCAGGTCGGATATCAATAAGTGATTTTCCTACACATTCACTTCAACTAATTTCCTTCAATTCTTTTATATATTACATTCATATATTGTTGTATAATGTAATAATACTATTATTCTTTGTGTATATGTTCATAGAATCTGAAGCGAGAGAAGGAGGCGTTGTACGTTTGTGTCCTAGACTTTGCTTTGTCGATGAGAGTGCATGTGTTAACAACTTCTGTATATGTAAAGAGGAACACGTTGGCTCATTACGAGCGTGTTGCGACAATTGTGTTGGTTCATTGTGTTATTGTCCACCCAAGTGTGATTGTTCACAATCCAAAGTTCTTATAAACACTTTTATTGCTAGTCAAAGTCATTTATCACAAATTGTAAACTGAGTATTAGGCATATGATGTTGTATTGAGATCAATTCATTAATAATAATTTTTATTGAAATGCTTGATTGATACAAGTAATTTTGCTTAAACTACTCGTACAATTATAATTTTATTGAAATGCTTGATTGATACAAGTATTACATATGGATTTTCCTGCGAAAATAGTTCCAGAGGCAGGTAAATTCTTTGTTTCGCTAGGGATTTACATGCGACTTTATATTCGGTGCAAATGCCACCTTTTTTCTAAGGATTTACATCCAGAGTAAGTTCCGCAGGAATAGCCCGTATCAAACTCTGCAACAAATGTTATAAATGTAGCTTCAACATGTAAACTCGAACGGAATTTAGTAAATTTTTTTGTTCTGGTTGTCTCTAGTTCTATTTGCCACGGATTCTAGTTTCCTTTCGGTTTGGTGGCTCTGGTTTTTGCCTTTGGTGTTATGGTGCCTTTTATTCTTGTTGCATTTGGTTCTTGTTGCCCCGAGTTCTAAAATACAATCAAAATCATTGACGTGTTATTCAAGTATTAACGATTTCTATATTTTTATTTTTAAATAAATAAAGTAAAATTGTTTTTATATTTTTATTCATACTATCAATATTTGGATTAATCTTTTTTTTTTTTTTTTATAATTTATCTATGTTCACATCACTATAGTATCTATTTAATTGACTAAATTAAAAGTTTTGATACATTTATTTATTTAATTTTGACCAAAATAATTTAATAAATTATTTTCATAATTAAAATTTTAATATTAATATTAAATTTAATAAAAATCTTAAAAAAAACTTTATTTAAAAATAATTCCAAAAGATAAAACTTAAAAATTTGATAAGAATAAATCTAAAATATAGTCAAACTCATCCATAAATAATATGTTATTTAACTATGAGTGATTTAATTTAATAATATTAAAACATATTAATTTTTTAATGTAATATTAAAATCTCTTATAAAATAAAATTATCATGTCAAATCTCGCGTATGAGCTTCGTGACATTCTCGACCTTCAGCGGCGTTTAGATTTCTTGTGTATGGGCCTCAATTCAACATCTCCATCTCGTGATATTCATGTTGAGACAAAATCCCAAATTAATGTTTTCATGATAATTAGACAAAAGGTTAATTAAGACTTCTAATTATAATTCTAATTTTTTTGGTATTTAACATGTGTATTTGAGTGTGTTAAAATAAGATGGTTACCAAGCATTACAAAGAAGACTTCATTAAAATAAAGAAAGTAGAATCAGTGAAATGAAGAACGTTCTTGACAGATTTCTAGAAAACGAATAACGTTATCCATATCTGCGATAAACAAGAATGATCATATTTATATATAAAAGATTATATTCAAGAAGTGTAATTGTTTCCATATCTTCATCAGAAATATACAAGGATCAATCTAAGCAATTATTTCTCCAAAATTCGAAGGCAAAACACTTTGCTTTACAAAATACATAAAGCAAAATCATTCTCCAAGTTAAGCAAGTGCAAGTACAATCTTACAGGCTGGAAAAGACATTGTTGTTGTACTTTCCAACAGACCTGCACACATGATTCAAGGCACGGGATCACTTCAGACAACTATAAAGATTAGAACATAAGTCTGCTCATCTCAAGACAAATTTGAAGAACATTCTTTGTTCACAAGAACATTCCTGTTTTGACAAGAACATTCTTGCTTTATGGTTGATCTTATCCATTCATTTACTCATGACAGCTGGACTATTTCCAACGGCTAAATGAGTTATCATAAGCTCTATTGAAGCCTATAAAAAAAAAAAAGCTTCAAGATGAAGACATATCAGAACTCAAAGTGCCAAGCAAAACATCACTTATTCAATCACACTTGAGCTTCTCAATTATTCTAAGTTTCAGTTATGTCCTTAGAATCAATACTTATTGAATTCTAAAATCTAGAATCTATTCTCAAACAAGAATTGATCATACTCAGATTCTAACAATCTCAAAAATCATTACTTTGTAGCTCAAAGCTATATTGTTGACATAACTTGAGTAGTGTGTAAAAATCCTTTTATGATTTAAAAGGTAGCTTACAAAATCATTTGTGAAATAGTGTAAGGTAACATGTGGAAATCCTTTCTAGGTAGAAAGGTAGAACTTTGTAATAGATCAATATTGATTTGTGAAAGCTGTGTGAAAACCAAGAACGTTCTTGCTTTAAGGACTTAGTGGAAAATCTCACAATTGTGAGGATTGGATGTAACTCGTGTTGGGTGAACCAGGATATATCCTTGTTTGATCTCTCTATCCTTATCTCTATTTACTTTTTTTCTTACAATTAGTTTTTATATTGATTAATTAATATTGATGTTTTACTTCCACTAACCAAGAATGTTCCTCGTTTGTAACCAAGATCAATCTTGAGTTAAACACTTTAGTGTTTTACAAGAAATTTTAAAAAGGGGCAATTATAATTCAAATCCCCCTTCCTTATAATTGACATTGTTACTTCAACTAGCATCAAAGCTAGTCTCTAAGGATTAAACACCAAAAAAGTGTTGGAGCAAAAGATTCAGGAAGATACTATCAAAAGCTAAATACATTGATGGCTCAAATTATTATTTATGGAAAAGAAAAATGTAGTTGTTTCTAAAGTCACAAGACACTGTTATGTGGCGTATCATCACAGGTAGAGATTTCATACCAAGAGTAGATCCAAATGATTCAACATCTGATGAAAAGAAATAAGGAGATTGGATAGTAGATGAAAAATCTTAGGTACTTCTAAACTCAAAAGCTCAATTATTTTTATCATGTGCTTTAAGCAGGGAAGAAAGTGAAAGAGTAGATGAATGTGATACAACAAAGAAAGTATGAGAAAAATTGCAAACTCACCATGAAAGTATGAGAAGAATTGACATTGGCATACAAAAGTCGAATTATTTGAAATGAATGAAGGAAAGACAATTAATGAAATGTACTCAAGCTTCACAACCATAGTGAACAAAATGCGTTCTCTTGGCAAATCCTATTCCGTGCAAGACAGGGTAAGAAAGATCATGAGATGTCTTCCAATCACGTGGAGACCAATGGTAAGAAACATCATGAGATGTTTTCCAATCATCTTGAGGTACTACGTTTGAAAGAACTTATTTGAACTCTAAGGGCACATAAAGTGTTGTTACAAGAAGATAAACATGTAAAGAAAGGCAAAATAATAGCTTTAAAGGCATATCAGAATTCACCAGGCATTCAAAAATCAAATGAGAAAAGTGATTTAGAGGATAGCCAAGAAGATGTTGATGAAGAGACTATTGTCCTCACAAGAAAGATATAGAGAATGACGAGGAGCAGATATCATAGCAAAAAGGGATCTCCTGATAAAAAGAACTTCAAAACTGAAGTAGATAAAAATCAAATTACTTGTTTCAGATGCAACAAACAAGGACATTATAAAACTGAATGTCCATTGAACAAAAGAGCACCAAAGAAATTCCCTTGCAAGAAGAAATCAATGATGGTAACCTGTGATGATTTTGATGATTCAGAAACAAATGAACATGAAGAAGCCGACATATGTCTGATCGCAAACACTGAAGATATAGAGGTAACAAATTTTAAACCTTGTCTTTTATGTGAACAAATGGAAAAAGGAATTTGATAACTTGCTAAATGATTCAAACTTTCTTATTCAAAAGTGTAGTTCCTTTAAAGAGAAATTTCACAAGGAAAAAGAAGAGAAAGAGAAAACTCAGGCTATGATTGATAAACTTAAAGAAATCATTCAAAATCTGAAAGAATCTCAACTCAAAGATTTTAAAATTGAAAGTCAAGAATGTTCTACATCTCAAAAGGAGAACATTCTCCTTAAAGCTGAAGTTGAACTCCTTAAAAATGATTTGTCAAATTTCATTAAAGCTACTAAACCCTTTCAAAAAATCATAGGATCTCAAGTAGGAATATTTGATAAATTTGGTCTTGGTTTTGATAAAACTCAAAAAATCAAAATGTATGAAAACTTCTTTGTTCCTGAAAGGAAAGAAGGTAAATGCAAAATTAAATGGTCATATTGCAACAAGATTGGACATTTGGAATTTGCATGCTATTTTAAGAAAAGAGATGAAAAAATTAATAACAAAAAGATCTTCAGAAAAGAAGAACATTCTAGAGCAAAAACAAAATTTTCTCAAAATCTAAAGAACAAAAAAAGGATAACGTTCTCTAGCAAATGTAACAAAAGAAGAATGATATGAAATTTTACCAAAACTAGTTACAACTCAACTGTCTAAAGCTTTTTCAAAACAAACCACTAGATATTCCATATTGAAAAGAAATCAGATTTTAAAAACCAACATCTCAAAGAACCACGACCAAGTGGGTACCTAAAGTTAATGTAACAAATCATGTAGGATGGTGATAGCGTTTCAGCAAGTGTACTGAATCGTTGCAAGTAATAATAAAACGGTAATATCGAGTGTCGAACTCAAGGATTGCGTTTTACTATTGAATTATATTTAGTCACTAAAATTGAACAAAAGGTTCCCAAGTTGATTGAAATAATAATTAAAATTGACAGCAGTAGTAAAATTGATCTTTTATAAATTGAGAAAAATGTCAGGGATGAGTTTCACTTCGAATCCAACCTTGGTGTCTAATTTGATCCTAGTTATTGAAATCCTTTATTGAATTATTATCGAATTTTCTTTATTATTCTTGCCCTAATGTCTTAGTGACAGAACCTTTAATTCCAAAGTAACCCCTAATTCCTTAGTAGATTTAAGATTAGAATTAAGCATTACCGTATAGAAATTCTCTTGTGAATTATTGCTTTGCAACTAATTTAATTGGTTTCATGACCTGCACCTATGTCTAGACTACAAATTCATGAATTTCTCATCTCAAGCATTTGTAAAGTCCACTTCCGTTTCAAAATACAAATCGTAGAACATTTTAATGTTGATCAAGCAATAAAAAGCATTAAGCACAGAGATGAGAAAAATAATTCAATAAACTCATTCATATAACTAGAAATCAAATCATAAAAATAAGGGTTTCATCTGGTTACACTCATCCCTAACAAATAGGGTTTAGTTACTCATGACAGAGATACAAAAGATAAGGATTAAAGAAGAATTACAAAAATGATTCATGGATGATTCTTGATAAAACTGCTTCAATCGCGTTAGAAACGGCCGTCTTTGAGTTTCTATGCTAGGGCACAAGTCTCCCAACTTCCCAATAGTGAAAAAGATCATAAAACAGTCTTAATTTTGGTTTAAACCTTCACTGGTATAGTACTCTATATTAGTCTCTTATTTAAAGATATGTATTGGAATTGAGTATATAATTTTCGTTGTGTTGACCCTGCAGCTCAATTGCAGTGAACAAAGGCAACATCAAGAAAGCGATCTAATTGGTAACTATAATGGAGAGAATATAGTGTAATTGATGAATGAATCAATTACATGTCTTATATAGGCCATACAATCATCCCTAATTATTAATTACCTTGGTTAATCCGGTTATAAACTTATAACAGAATTAACCACTATGCTAACTTCACAAACCCATGGAGTCCTAAGCCACTTAACAACATAAGAATTTGTTTACTTAGCATAGTGGGGGGTTCCAATAGCTAAAGTTTGTGCTTTGGGCCTTTCCAAAACTAATTGCGTATTTGGTCTGACTTATTTGTTTTCATATATATATATATATATATATATATATATATATATTTTTTTTTTACTTTGTACTTAGCATTTTTAAAATTAGTATATTGTCACACAATATTATTATAAAATAACTTTTATTATATATGAAAGTCTATAAATCGAGTATATAACTCAACAAATATAAATACATTTTTTTTAAATTGAAGATTAAGATTATAGTAAACCATTGATTTCTGATTTAGTAAGACGCTCTCAATTTGGTTATTGAGAAAATAAATATTTTAATTTAGCCATTAATTCTATAAAACTTTTCTCAAACTTGACCATCTTTTAACGACTATTAGTAAATTTTGTAAATCTTAATGACGTGTCTATTAAGTAAAACAAGCTGACAAACAAAATAATCCTAACTTTGTAAAACGCTCTCAAATTAGTTCATAAGAAAATTCAATTTAGTCCCCAACTCTATAAAACGTTTATCAAATTCATCCTTATATAAATGCTCATTATTAAACATTGTAGATGGTGATGATGCATCTCTTAAGTGTATTGTTGGAAATTTATGTCTCCGAAAGATTGACACAAAATATTTGAAATAGTAAAATAGAGGATAATTGTGTGTCTTAGGGCATGTCTATTATAGATTGAAAAAAAAATGATTTTAACTTTATATTTCTAAAGATGATTTTTATGAGAACTCAAACAAAAATAGTATAAATTATTTCAGACTCATTTGTTATAGGTTAAAAATATAATTTTGATATTTAATAATTTATATATTTATTATTAAAGATTTTAACATGATAAAAATGATATTTTTTTAAAAATAATATCTCTCAAAAATAATTTTTATGAAAAGGTTCTCAAAATAACTTGTCATTTTATTATTCAAAAAAATGTTATAGTAAATAGATGAGATATTTAAAATTATATGTTACAATAAGCTATTTAAACCAATTTTTTATTTGAAATTTATTTTTAAAATTCTTTTATAAAAAGTTTTAACAAAAAAGATGAAATGCTATAAAAACTATTTTAAAAAATCGCTATAACAAATTATTCTTTAATCTTTTTGTATCTATCATTTTCTTTGTTGACACTTTATTTTTTCGTTGTGATGTTTTGCATTGTAAAGAAAAATTCGCTCCTCATCGTGCACTTTGAAATCGTTGAAATGAATATATTCACTATTTGTCTTTCATTTCATTCATATTTAAAAATAATTTTAAAAATAACATTGGTAATAATTTTGATTTAAATTAATTTAATTGTTACGACAGTCACTCATTTAATTTTTTAATTTAATATTTTTGTAAAATAAATTAATAATGAGTTATATGTTTGTTTGATGTCTTAAAATAGTTTGATCACTTTCTATCAAAAAGTTCTTTATTTACGTGAAAATATATGTGGTGATGTTTGTGGAATGAAGAAAAAAAAGTAAAATATTAGCAAGAAAAGGTATCTAATGTTAGGCCCCTAGTTGCTTTTTATTTTTCAATTTGAAATATTATCTTTATATTTAAGAAAGATAGTTTGATAAAATGCATTACTTATTTTTTTTTTTAATTATTACATTATTTTAAATGACATTCTTCTAATCATTACTTAACTAAAGATTTTACAGGGTCGATGACAGAAAACATATCAAAGGAGGAGAAGCAAACAATTGGGGTCTTGGCACTTGTGCACATGCTCTTGTCACATTGTGATCCATGAAATCCCAAAGCATGCGCAAGGACCCTCCACCCGCCGAAGCTAAAGGACCCACTCGATCAATTTCTATTATAGGATCAACCATACACCAAAGCTGGACTCAAACTTTATGACACGTATAGTAAGAGTCCCCTTTAGGTGGAACAGAAAATTGGAAATTGAGTTTAATTTAAGCCTTCCACCCAAAGCATTAGTACCACAAATATGTTAATTGTTGTGAATTTGTTTCGTGTCAAAGTAATATTCATCATTAGCAAACTCCAAACCTACAACTATTTTGAAACAAGTTCGTCTTGTGGGTAGTGAAATGATACTACTTTTTTTTAATCTTCCAATTCTTAGAGAAATAAATTAACTATAATAATTCGAAATTCAGATAATAAACAAGTAAAATTTGACAATATTATTTTAATCAAAACTCATTTGAATTCTTTTAAATAATTTTTCTTTGACAACATATTATTAATATCTTGAACTTAATCATTTGATTAAAAGATAATATATATATCTTGATTAACAAGATCAATTTAATTATCATAGTAGTTAGTTTTTTTACCACACCGGTAATTAGAGTTTGTTGGTTAGATACGCTACCTAAAATTGAATGTGGACATCTCAACTAGTATTTGAACTACTTTGAGTAAACAAAATGATCACTCTATTGTACCTTATCTACACTCAAGTTAACCGCTAGCTCGCAGTTAGTCTTAATACAATGTTATTTTTAAGTTTATGTATCTTGGCTATGGTCGATAAAATTAATAAGTTGAATGAATTGAAAAAGATGTTTGGGTGAACGAGTAAAGAATGACATGATACATGTAGGGTGTATATACAACAAAAGTTCAACAAAAATGAGATTGGTAAAAGCATGATAATAGAAGAGTAAAGAAACGTCACACTCGAAACCTCGTAAACCTTATCTACTTATCCTCTTTTGTTTTTTGAAACAAGCATATTACAGCTGCCGGTTTTGAAGGGTAACGTTGTACGCGCGCGCATGTCATAAATCATGAATAGAGGAGGGGACCACCCCCTTTCTTGTGAATATGTTTTAATCTTTTACACTTTTCTCGTACAAATGGGGTGGATATTGGGATTATAAATCAATTACGGAATATCTTGATTTGCCTCTTGCTAAAACTTTACGGGAATACAGCTGCGTTATTTTTTTCAATTTGAATTTAAATTATAAACACATGTTTTCTTTTTTAATCTATGATGCTAAGGTAGAGTTGATAGTATGTGAGATTGATACAGATAATATACGGTCTGGTCTAGTTTATGTCAATTTTAAATAAGACTAGATTTTTTTCTTAAATAGACAACATCAAAGCTTTAAATGAAATTTATTTAAGTAAAAATGACATGTTACATCCACATAAAATGATTTTTCGGTCTATCAATCATGTCTGTTAAAATAAACATAAATAATATTTTTATTACTAATATAATTATTATATTAAATTTTAATTTTTTTGTTTGACATTGAGAATTTATTAATTTAAGTACATTAACCTTATTTTGTTTTTATATAAATTGAAGTAGGATATTATATAAAGTCAAATTCTTTAAAATATTATGTTAAATAATAAAATAGAATATAATTTTGTTGATATATTAACTTGTAAGTCTGTGTAAAGATATGTCTAATTACTTATTCAAATATGTTTAAATTAAATAGGTTTTTAAGTATGATAACAAGTCATATCATATTTTCATTAAGGTTAGTCTTAATACCAAAAAGTAAGTTTGCAACATAAAACATCTGAGATTTAGGTCTTGAATGTTTTTGAAAGACTAGACTCGAACATTGCAACGCTTAGCTCGACTTAGCCTATTCTCAACCTCAATGCATAGATATATGGTATTGGTACACATATGTTGTAGTTTAAAAACAAAATTAATGTTAGTCGTTAGTCATTAATCGTTAGTTTTTAGTTAGAGAAACCTACGAACCTCTTTATCACTTCAATTCTTACGCTCATCTCTCAAACCACCAAATCACTTTATGACTCCCTATATCATGTAAATAAGAGAGTTAAATTATTTAATTAATAATACAATATCACAATAAAATTTAATTTTTTTATTACACCAATTAATAAACTAAAATACTATTATATATTAATATATAAGAAAATCATCAATTTCATTCGCAACTCAATAATGAGAGGAAAAAAAAAGCAAAAACTTGATAGCGTTTCAGCAAGTGTACTGAATCGTTGCAAGTAATAATAAAACGGTAGTACCGCGTGTCGAACTCAAGGATTGCGTTTTACTATTGAATTATATTTGATTACTAGAATTGAACAAAAAGGTTCCCAAGTTGATTGAAATAATGTTTGAAATTAACAACAATAATAAAATTGATCTTTTATAATGAGAAAAATGTCAGGGATGAGTTTCACTTCGAATCCAACCTTGGTGTCTAATTTGATCCTAGTTACTGAATTCCTTTATTGAATTATTACCGAATTCTCTTTATTATTCTTGCCCTAATGTCTTAGTGACAGAACCTTTAATTCCAAAGTAACCCCTAATTCCTTAGTAGATTTAAGATTAGAATTAAGCATTATACCGTATAGAAATTCTCTTGTGAATTATTGCTTTGCAACTAATTTAATTGGTTTCATGACCTGCACCTATGTCTAGACTACAAATTCATGAATTTCTCATCTCAAGCATTTGTAAAGTCCACTTCCGTTTCAAAATACAAATCGTAGAACATTTTAATGTTGATCAAGCAATAAAAAGCATTAAGCACAGAGATGAGAAAAATAATTCAATAAACTCATTCATATAACTAGAAATCAAATCATAAAAATAAGGGTTTCATCTGGTTACACTCATCCCTAACAAATAGGGTTTAGTTACTCATGACAGAGATACAAAAGATAAGGATTAAAGAAGAATTACAAGAATGATTCATGGATGATTCTTGATAAAACTGCTTCAATGGCATTAGAAACGGCCGTCTTTGAGTTTCTATGCTAGGGCACAAGTCTCCCAACTTCCGATCATAAAAAGTAAAAATCTGTGTTTTTATGGTTGCTGGTGCGGGTCGCGCGCCCCAGGCGCGCTTGGATGCGCTTCAGCGCGTTTGGACAGTAGCAGATGCTGGAAAAAGCGCTTGGCTTGCGCTTGGGAGCGCTCGGGCGCGTATCGACAGTGGCGAATGCTGGGAAAAAGCGCTTGGCTTGCGCTTGGGCGGGCTCCAGCGCTCAGCATCTGTTGTCCGGCGTATATTGCATGTTTCGCCTCTTTCGATTCTGAATTTGGTTCCGGTGTCTTGATGAATGTTGTAGCTATGGATCCTAGCTTTCATTTGCATTTGGTTTGACTCCAATTGGACATCTACAACTCCAGATATGGCTGAAATACTCTACATGTGTCATGTTGATTTCTCACAAACATTCAACACTGCACCAAAACACAACGCAATGTAAAATTACGAAAAATTCCTACTTAATCACTAAAATAAAACATAAAACATTTAATTTAACTCAAAGAAAAAAAATCAACAAAATATATCAAATAAATCCTTAATTTAACTAATAATTGAGGATAAATAAGACTAAAATAGTGGGAAAATATGCATATGATGAAGAGTCATCAGATGGATTTTAAGATGTCAAGAAAAAGCCATGGTTCTTGGACAGTGGTTGTGCAAGACATATGACAGGTGATAAGAATTGCTTCATGTCATTTTATAAAAAAGGATGGAGGGTCTGTAACATTTGGGAACAATGATCAAGCAAAAATCAAAGGCAAAAGTACCATAGGTAAAGTAAATTCAGCCAAAACCAATGATGTTCAATATGTTGAAGGATTGAAACATAACCTTCTAAGCATTAGTCAACTCTATAATAATTTCTTTGAAGTTATTTTCAAACCAAACATATGTGAAGTGAGAATGACAAATTCTGGTGAAATTATATCTTTTGCATCTAAAAAGAAAAACCTCTATATTTTATAATTGAAGAACTACCTGTTGAATATTGTCTCATGTCCATAAATAAAGACAAATGAATATGGCATAAGAGAATTGGACATGTGAGTATGAAAATAATTTCAAAATTAAATGTTGTTAAAGGACTTCTTAAAATAAACTTTGAAAAGGATAAAATATGTGAAGCTTGTGCAAAGGAAAAACAAGTTAAGAGTAGTTTTCACTCAAAAGAATTTTTATTAACTAAAAACCTCTTGAACTACTTTGCATTGATCATTTTGATCCCATCAAAATCATTAGTCTAGGAGGTATGAAATATGAATTTGTCATTGTTGATGATTTTTCTAGATATACATGGGTACTATTTTTAAAACAAAAAGGATGATGCATTTGATGCCTTAAAAAACTTCTGTAAAAAGGATCAAAATGAAAATGAATCCAATATAATCACTATAAGAAGTGATCATGAAGGTGAATTCATAAATGTATCCTTCAAAACATTGTTTTGATGAACTTGACATCTTTCATAATCTATCTTGTGCAAAAACTCCTCAACAAAATGTTGTTGAAAGAAAAAATATAACTTTACAAGAGATGGCAAGAACAATCTTGGAAGAACCAAATGTTGAAAGGTATTTCTGGGTTGAAGCTATAAACACTTCTTGGTACATTTTGAATCATGCTCCATTAGAAAATCCATAAACAAAACACCCTATGAGATCTGGAAAAATAGGAAACCAGACATTTCATATTTTCATATCTTTGGTTGTGATTGCTACATCTTAAACAACAAAGATAACTTAGGAAAATTTGATGCAAAATCGGACAAATCTATATTTTTAGGATATTCAACAGATTGTAAGGGATATCACATTTTTAATTTGAAAATCCAAATTATTGAATTAAGTATGCACATATTATTTGATGAGTTTGATGATCTTGATTTTTTTTAAAAAGATGATGAGGAGGAAGAACAATCTGGACCGTCACATTAGATTGTTCCCCATGAAAACGAGATTGATAAACAATATTCGTTTCAAACTCCTTTTAGAAGTTAGAAACTAATAGGTGATCATCTTCATAATCAAATCATTGGAGATAGATTTGATGTCATTAGAACAATAATGTCATTTAAAGATGATCTAAACAAGAAAATGGCAATGATATCTCAAATGGAACCCAAATCTATCAAAGAGGCAATATTTGATCAATCTTGGATTGATATGATGAAAGAAGAACTTCAATTTGAGAAGAATGAAATCTTGACTCTTATTTTAGATCCACTAGATCAAACAATAATTGGAATACGATGGATCTTCATAAACAAACTAATGAAGAATGAAAGGGTGTGAGAAACAAAGAAAGGTTATTTGCTCAAGGTTATAATCAACAAGAAGGAATAGAATATGATCAAACCTTTGCTCCAGTTGCAAGGTTAAAAGCCATAAAAATTCTTCTTGCATATGCATCTCAAAAACATATCAAACTTTTTTAAATGAATGTTAAAAGTGTATTTTTAAATGGCTTTTTAAATGACCAAGTTTATGTTCGTCAACCTCCTAGTTTTGAAGATCAAAAGAAACCGAATCATGTTTTTAAACTCACCAAAGCCTTGTATGGTTTAAAGCAAACTCCTAGAGCTTGGTATGAAAGATTAAGTTCCTTTTTGATCAAAAATGAATTTTCCCGAGGAAATATTGACACAACACTTTTTAAGAAAACAAATAAGAATGATCTACTCATTATTCAAGTGTATGTTGATGATATTATTTTTGGATCAACAAATGAAAAAATGTGTGAGGATTTTTCAAAACTCATGCAAAGTGAATTTGGAATGAGCATGATGGGAAAATTAACATATTTTCTTGGTTTACAAATAAAGCAACATAAAAATGGAATTTTCATTTGTCAAGAAAAATATATCAAGGATCTTTTAACAACATACAAAAGGAGTGAAGCCAAAATTATGACTACTCTCATGCATCCATCATTCTCAATAGATAAATATGAAAATGGACAATCAAATTCTGAAAAGGAATACATGGGTATGATTGGCTCATTACTGTATTTAACTACAAGTAGGCCTGATATTGTTTTCGCAGTAGGATTATGTGCTAGGTTTCGATCTTCACCAAAAGAATCTCACATAACTATTGTGAAATTTTTTTTCGTTATCTTGTTGGTATTACTGATCTTGGCCTTTGGTATAACAAAGGTTCTCATTTTGATGTTGTAGCTTATTGTGATGCCGATTATGCTGGTGATAAGATCGAAAGAAAAAGCACAAGTAGTGTATGTCAGTTCCTAGGAGAAGCATTGATAAGTTGGTCATGTAGAAAGCAAACAAATTGCCCTATCAACCACTGAAGCTGAATATGTCTCAGCAGCAAATTTTTGCTCCAAAGTTTTATGGATCAAAAATCAACTTGATGATTTCTCAGTTAGATATTCTCATATTCCAATCTATTGTGATAATACTAGTGCCATTAATCTATCTAAGAACCCTATTTAACATTCAAGGTCCAAACATATTGAAATAAAACATTATTTTATTAGGGATCATGTGAATAAAAAGGAAACTAAATTAATTTTTGTTGATACAAAGAATCAGTTAGCTGACATTTTTACAAAGCCTCTTGTTGAAGAAAGATTTAATTCTATCAAAGAACGACTAAAAATCGTTAGAAATTCCGGCCAATATCGTGAAAATTAAAACCAGAATCATTCTGGTCATAACAGAGAATGTTCTCTATTTTGAGCATGTTTACCACAAATAGCTCAAGAACAATCTTCGTTGTTCATCATGAAAAAAAATTCAAAATCAGCTTTTGAAATTGAAACGCCTACTACTTTACAAAAGGTAACGACCACCCATGCTTGTTCTGCCACATCATTTTTAATTTCCTCCTTCCCATTACACAACTGACCAATCCATTAACTCACACGCATGGCAATCTCTCCGCTCACAAATCAACTGCAAAAACTCAAAATCGTTCATCTTTCTCCACTAAACAACAATTTCATCCTTTTTTCTGAAAAAAAAAGTTAATCTCCTTGTCCCTTTCATGCCTTAACTCTCATTTTGTTTTAAAAATGGCTCGCATCAAAGCAACAGCGAGCAAGAACCTTAGCTCACCAACACCATCATCATCTTGTTCAGCATCTCCAGATCGTTAACCATCATTTCCACCAAGACCAATACCTCCACATTCATCTTCAGGGAGAACATTCTCTAACTACATGTCTCCACCATTGTATCAATGTCCTCTTCCTTCAAGCAATCAAGCTCCACCCCATCTTAGTAAATCCCTCTACCCTAGTTCAAGCACTTCATCTTCTAAGAAAAGATCAATGCGAGTTCTGGCAGGTATTGGCACTTCAAAATCCAAAAATATAGACACAACAATCTATACAATTTTTGATGATGAGTCTGAACCCTCACCACCACCACATATTCCAAAATCAAAATATGCTCCTACATCACAATCCTCCGAACCTTCAAAATCCCCAAAACTTCAAAAATCTCCTTCTAAAATGAGTTCACCGAAAACCACTCCTTCAAAAACTAAAACAATGATTCCTAAATCCAACTCATTTGTTAGCCTCTAAAAAAATTAAAGAACCCTAAAAAATTAACAGAGAAAATTTCAAACCCAGAACGTTCTTGTAAAACCCATAATTTTAAAGTTTACTTTATGTATTTTTG
This sequence comes from Cicer arietinum, assembly GCF_000331145.2. Lineage (NCBI taxonomy): Eukaryota > Viridiplantae > Streptophyta > Magnoliopsida > Fabales > Fabaceae > Cicer > Cicer arietinum. Next base: position 37,883,691 of record NC_021164.2, read on the forward strand.
TGTATTTTGGATATTGGCTCGGAGGCTTTTTAGCCAAAGTTATTAATATTTTGGAGTTTATATGACCAAAAAGTTAATTGTTGCTCGATTTAAATTACTCGTCGAGAAATAAATTAAATTAAGTACGGTGAATCCTTTACGAAGAATTTAATGCCTTATGGGTGAAATGGTAATTTTAATAAATATCTAGATATTTGTTAAAAGTAATTAATATATATATATATATATATATATATATATATGTTTGTGGGGAGAGAAAAGAAAAGGAAATAGAAAAGAAAGGAAAGGAAATAGAAAGGAAAGAGAATAGAGGTTGCCTCGCGTGACCCATTCTCCCTCCTTCTCTCATTTTCATTTTTGTTGCTTCTTTTTCTTCAAGATTAGAAACCCAAGGCTTGGTGGGTGACAAGACAAGGATTTCTCAACTTCACTCTTCCTCTTTGATTTGAAAACGAAGAAAAACAGTGTTAGGGATTTCAAAACCGTCAAACACAAACCTCCCCGTTTCATCTAGATCTAAGCTTCGTTTCGCGAAGAGATAGAAGGGAAAGTTGCTCACTACCATGCTACGGTGCTAGGGAACCAACTT
>NC_021164.2:37885441-37886636 GCF_000331145.2 Cicer arietinum
ATACGCATCGCATTAGGGCCTGGTAAATGCGAGTCAAGTTTGATTCAAGTTTATGATTGAGTGTTTTGAATTTGAGTTGTCGTGGAAATTGTGTTTGTCCGTGAGAGACTGCACAAGTGTTTGTCCGTGAAAGACTGCACCCTAGTAAATTGTGTTTGTCCGTGAGAGACTGCACAGGTGTTTGTCCTTGAGAGACTGCACCCTGGTAAATTGTGTTTGTCTGTGAGAGACTGCACAGGTGTTTGTCCGTGAGAGACTACACCCTGGTAAATTGTGTTTGTCCGCGAGAGACTGCACAAGTGTTTGTCCGTGAGAGACTACACCCTGGTAAATTGTGTTTGTCCGTGAGAGACTGCACAAGTGTTTGTCCGTGAGAGACTACACCCTGGTAAATTGTGTTTGTCCGTGAGAGACTGCACAAGTGTTTGTCCGTGAGAGACTACACCCTGGTAAATTGTGTTTGTCCGTGAGAGACTGCACAAGTGTTTGTCCGTGAGAGACTACACCCTGGTAAATTGTGTTTGTCCGTGAGAGACTGCACAAGTGTTTGTCCGTGAGAGACTACACCCTGGTAAATTGTGTTTGTCCATGAGAGACTGCACTCGTGTTCGTTCGTGAGAAACTGTACGTTTAGAATTTACGGCTCTCACGGAGGGTTTTGTTTGGGAATTGTGTGATAGCTTGTTTGATTGCAAAACTATTTCGAAGCTCATGATGTTGTAGTGATTGTGTTATAAGTGCTAAGTGTTATGTGTTGGAATTGTGTTGGAATTGTGTGGGAATGTGATTGAGTTAGTTTATGTATTTTTGGAAGGATAAGCAGGAAAATCGATTTCCCAATCGATTTGGGAAGTTACAAGGGCTCAACTATTTATAAAATCGATTTCCCAATCGATTAGGGAAGTTACAGGGGCTCAACTATTTATAAAATCGATTTCCCAATCGATTAGGGAAGTTACAGGGGCTCAACTATTTATAAAATCGATTTCCCAATCGATTAGGGAAGTTACACCCAATCGATTGATTTAAGCCCAGAGTGCATATTTCACTAAAAACCTTCAGGAAATCGATTGGCTTAGTAGAAATTCTTATTTTGAGTTAGATAACAGATTGCTCAATTGATTTATCAATGTCTTGGTTAGTTATGTATTACTTGATGGATTGAGAACCTTATTTTGATTTCATTTTTAATTGG
>NC_021164.2:37891460-37899119 GCF_000331145.2 Cicer arietinum
GTGATAGCATGTTTGATTGCAAAACTATTTCGAAGCTCATGATGTTGTGGTGATTGTGTTATAAGTGCTAAGTGTTATGTTTTGGGAATTGAGTGATAGCATGTTTGATTGCAAAACTATTTCGAAGCTCATGATGTTGTAGTGATTGTGTTATAAGTGCTAAGTGTTATGTGTTGGAATTGTGTTGGAATTGTGTGGGAATGTGATTGAGTTAGTTTATGTATTTTTGGAAGGATAAGCAGGAAAATCGATTTCCCAATCGATTTGGGAAGTTACAAGGGCTCAACTATTTATAAAATCGATTTCCCAATCGATTAGGGAAGTTACAGGGGCTCAACTATTTATAAAATCGATTTCCCAATCAATTTGGCCATGCAGGAATTCAGCAAAACTGACAACAATCGATTTGGAAATCGATTGGCATTAAGTCAGGGGCTCAGCTATCCTGTCAATCGATTGCCCAATCGATTGATTTAAGCCCAGAGTGCATATTTCACTAAAAACCTTCAGGAAATCGATTGGCTTAGTAGAAATTCTTATTTTGAGTTAGATAACAGATTGCTCAATTGATTTATCAATGTCTTGGTTAGTTATGTATTACTTGATGGATTGAGAACTTTATTTTGACTTCATTTTTAATTGGTAAGCATTATATGAACTTTTAGCATATGGAAAATCCTTTTAAGGTGCATGCTTAGTTGAAAGGTTATTTTGTGCATTTAAAAACTTAAATGTTATGTGTTAACTGTTAATTTCGGTCGGTGACCCTTTACAACTATTGTGGAAATCTGGGCTTTTCCCTCAGATGAGAGCCAGGATGATCCTACCGGTTCGTACCCTACGGACGAGAATGTAGATGGGAATGCTTGACTGAAGCTATGTTAGGAGGATCTCACGGGGCGTGTGGAGATCACTCAGGGTGTATAGCTTTAGTTTTTTTGTAGAATGATCAGATTAGGATGACATAGAGGGAACAAATGTCTTTCTTTTGGATTACGTTATTTTGAACTAGAAAACTGTACCTTTACTAATATTGTCAGTATGACATCTTATTTGAATGGGTTCCATGTATCATTTGTTGTTGTGTAAATACTTTGGATTCATATTTTGAGAAACTTTTCCGCTGCTTGTAAATTATAATGACTCAATTATTTATCCAAAGGTATTTCCTTATTTATTTCTCTGTTTTATTTTAATTTCTTTTGAAAAAAAAAATACACCCTCGCTTTGAAAATCGGGGTGTTACATTCTTTGTCCAAACCCCCAACCCAAGAACGTTCTCCACTCAAAACTCCAAACCAAGAACCAACAAAAACTTCCAAACTAGCAACCACAAAGCCCTCAACCAAACCTTCTTCTTCCAAAATCCATATTCCCCCTTGATTATTTCAAAACTTTAAAAACTCTATACTGAGAAATGGGCTCAATGACTTATTGGCATTGGTCGAGTTTTTATCTTTGAAAACTTATAAATTGAAGGAATATCCATTCATCATCACACTGATTCCCTTGAATGTACTGATTTTCTTAAAACATCTTACTGCTATTACCATGATGCCATTCGAGCATTTTACTACAATGTTGAAGCATTTACAGATAAACCCTCATTGTGTCAACACTAAAGGGTATTGAAATTCGTTTGGATCCTTTAACTCTTGCTGAAATTCTTAAACTGTCATCTGAAGGACCAATAGTTTTTTTAAAAGACTGGTACTCAGCCTTAAACACTACTAAAGAAAAAGTGTTTCAAGAGTTGTTTATTTATGGGTCTACAAATTTTTTCTCAGCTGACCTAAAACCCCTTCCAAATTTTTTTAATAGTGTCATTAAACATTCCATCCTTCCTCATTGTGGCAACCACAAATTTATTTATGATAATGACACACTAGTCATCTATCATCTTCTTCATTGCAAGAAGTTGAATTTTCCCTAACTGATAATCCAACACATGATTGTTGCCATCAACAATGATTATAAGAGAAACACTGTTCCACATGGTATGGTTTTCTCCAAAATTTTCAGGCATTTTCATATTCCCTTGTTGACTGAATCTTCCAACATTAAGATATCAAAATTCTCATCAAAGAACATCTCACATATGAAACAAATTCCCACCATCCCATCTTCACCAAACTCTACTTTCAATCCTTCTACCACTAAAAGGAAAAGGTTTGCACGCACCTCTGCTATCAACACCAATGTTGAGCAATCCTCACATCAACAAAGTTTTTCCCTTCACCAACATGCTGAAGAACGTCCTTCGTATCCTTCTATTCCACAAAATTTGAATCCATTCCTCGATCAAGTCTCCCCTAAAGTTTCTGCATTTTCACCTTTCACCAATCCATCCTTTAAAGGCAATCTATGCCCTCCACTTCAAATACATCATAACTCCTTGATGTCACCAGCATTTGTGTCACCATAGAAAACAACTTTCTCCATCTTTGGAATAAGTCAATATTTGGTTTTTCAATATTCAGACATAGTTGGCCCAATTGTGCCTCATCATTTCCCTCCTACAAACTCTCTTCCTCACATTAATACCTCATTTTCCACCTTATCCACATTTTGTACCACTGTTGCACCATCCCACATTACTCCTCCATCCACTCCAATTGAAGATGATCAGCGTCCATTTGAAAGGATCAAAATGGAGAGGGATACATCAAAGACGTATAAGGAAATCCCCAAAAATTTTGCTGCTCTTCAAACTATCATTGTTAGGCAAGCTTATCAGGACAAAGAGCAAGCTATTTTGCGGGACTGCATGGGTACCCAACTTGCTCCCAAGCTCGAATTTGAGCCTCCCATGCCTAATCCTCCTCCAAGTTTTTGAGACATACCTCAATTGTCTCTATCTCTATCATCTGAGGGGACTTCACATTCGCTAACTTTCTAATTTAGCTTTAGATTACTCTCCTATTCCTTTTTTCCATGACAAAGGGGGAGAAGTTATTTAGATTTTAAGTAAGATCAGAAGTTCTTTTTGTATGATTACTTCTGTATTTTGTTTTTGTTTTGAACCACTGGTATGATCAAGAACTTTATTGTTATATCAATGAAAAATTATTATTTGGTTCAAAGGATTAGCACATATGGAGGGGGAGTTTTTTTTACTAAAAAACACTCTAAATTATTATTATAATCAAAATTAAAATCTGAATTAACATGTTTTGTCATCATCGAAAAGAGGGAGATTGTTGAGACAAAATCTCAAATTAATGTTTTGATGATAATTAAACAAAAGGTTAATTAAGACTTCTAATTATAATTCCAAGTGTTTTGGTACTTAACATGTGTATTTAAGTGTGTTAAAACAAGATTGGTACCAAGCATTACAAAACATATATTATTAAAATAAAGAAAGCAAGATCAATGAAACGAATAGTGTTCTTGACAGTTTTTTGGAAAATGACGAACATTCTCCACATCTGCGATAAACAAGAATGATCATAATTCTATACAAAAGATTAGATCCAGGAAGTGTAATCCATTCCATATCCTCATCAGAAATATACAAGGATCAATCTAAGAAAGAATTAATCCAAAATTCAAAGGCAAAGCACTTTGCTTCGCAAAATACATAAAGCATGATCATTCTCCAAGTTAAGCAAGTGCAAGTACAAACTGACAGGCTGTAAATGACACTGTTGTTGTACTTTCAAACATACATGCACATGTGATTCAAGGCATGGGATCACTTCAAACAACTGCCAAGATCAGAACATAAGTCAGCTTATCTCAAGACAAATTTGAAGAACGTTATTGGTTCACAAGAACATTCCTGTATTCAGCAAAGAAACATAAATAAGTTGTAATTTACTTGATATTAGATGCATTTAAAAAAAAATTGATATATAATAGATGCATTTGTTCTTTCACTGTGTTTTTCATCCTTGAATTTTTGCTACATCTTCCTGTTTTAGAATACAACTCTTTGTTAACAAAGAAGAACACTCATTGTCCTTTGCTTCGTGACCATAATGGAAGTTCAATTGGTTTTATTTGGTGTTTTGTATTGCATGTGAATGTGACTTGACCAAATCTCATTTCCTATCAGCTCTGCTACATCATTGTAAGTTCCTAACAAGCTTTTATCATCAAATCTATGTTTCTTCATTATTATATCAATGATTTTATTGTGTTTAATGATATTTTCTATTTTTGAATGAAGATCATTAAAAAATATGAATGCTCAAAGAGCTTGAACCTAAAGATAGAAAGTCATCAGTCAATGTCAACCTCATAAGGAGGAATGAGAACTATCGTGTGAGTTTTCTATTAGAATTATTTGGTTTGTTTGTCATATGTACTTTGGAACTCAATTCAGGTCCTTTGTTTGTTATGCATTTCTTATTATTATTAGTAGAATTACTTATTATATAAAATCATACATTTCCAATGTATAATTCACAAGTGCGCTCTGTCTCACCAACAAGAACAAAAAAAAAAAAAGCCAAGCTTCATTTCAGGGAGTGGGAAGAACACTTGGGAGCACCTCCACTTCAACCGCACCACAACCAAATGTTGCTTCGACAATGCCTCCCACCTCACCTCCACCCCCTTCTGTTGGTCTAGTGGTTGATGATCAATCACTACCATTGACTTCAATAAAACTCAAGTTAGCAGATGGAACCCGCTTGATATCACATTTCAATTATCACCACACAATCGGTGACATCCGTGGCTTCATTGATGCATCTAGACCTGGGAGTCGGTAGAATTATCAACTTCAGGTGATGGGTTTCCCCCCAAAAGTTTTAGCTGATGAAACACAAACTATAGAGCAAGCAGGATGGGAAAATTCAGTTGTAATGCAGAAGTTTTAGAAAACTTCTGCTTCAAAGTCTTATTCCATTACTTATCATCACGAAGCCAACTAAGATTCACTGTCGCGCTCATGCTATGCGTATGAAGGAAGCCAAGAGGAAGGGACGTCATTCTGAATATGATAATTAACTTTTTTATAACTTTTAAAAAGTTTCATGTCAATTGAATATTGATGTTACATGCAATCCCTCTTAGTTTATAAGGTTGTTCATGTCTATCCATCTAGTGTTCATCATTTACCGTATTATTACACATTAGTATATATAGCAAGTTGTTGCTTGTATGCCACATGAATTATTATATTGGATGGGTGCTTTACATCTCTGATATGAATTATTATATTGGATGGGTGCTTTACATCTCTGATGTGAAGCTGATTAGAATTCAAGACTGAAAAGTATTTTTTTTTCCTTCCTCATTCCGTTGCAAATAGCGACTACCAAGTCCTCTACAAAGGCACAAACACAGCCACCAATGCCTCCTTGTTCGGCCTTCAACTACAGTAAACAAACATCAACTCAGCAAGGTAAGGTATAGCAAAATTACATTGTGTAGGGTTTAGTGATTTGATTGATTCATTATTTGATTGAGACTACTAGTAAATATATTTGTTTTACAACCTTCTTAAACATATGCATCAACTGATACACCTTTGCCCGACAATTCCAAAAGAGAATTAGCCTCATGATCACCACAAAGTGGAGGATCATAGCTAGGAAATGAACCTTGTGAAGAATTTTCATTATGTTGTTGTGAATGCTAAGGATAAGCTTAAGAATGCTGTGAAATTGTTGGAGTCTATTCTTGATGCTGAGAAAGATAAGGTCCATCAAAGGACTCTTCTTATTTAGATTCATAGATAGATATTTGTTTGTTTGTTTTAATTACATTTTGTTTATTTTATTTGTTGATTTGATAGGGTATTTTTGTGTTGTTGAAAGTAATTGAATTTAGTTGGTGAATGCCTCATGTAATGCTTCTAATTGATGAACTGATTCAGTAAGCTAGTGGCTCAAACATAAATGTAAATTGCCAGTAGGATTTAATTTATGTACTTGAGTCCTGCTTGTGCTAATTCATGGCATAGTTTTGAAGGTAGAAAAAATTATAATTATTATAATTTGTTTTCATTTTTTCTTGTAGTGTTTGTGAATGATTAAATTTGATTTTGAATTCAACTTGTTATATCAGTTAAATTTGAAACCACGTAAGAAAGCACATTATTAATCGATTTTATGGTCAAATATTTTTTTTAATATAAATGTTATTTATTTATTATTAATTAAATAATAAGAATATGGTTAGTGGTGGCCGGCGGCAGAACTCAAGTGACCTGCGGTGATGACAATCGGCCACTTCTAAACCACTACAAATATTATCATTAAATATTTAAATGAGTAATAAATAAATTGATTGTTATATTTTTTTACAATTATATTACTTATTTTAAAATTAATAAAAAAATAGTTTTTAATATAATACAAAAGTTTCATTTTTTCCAAAATAATAAATGAATTTATTTTGAGAAAGTATTAATTTTTTAAATAAAAAATAGTTTATTTTAAATTATATAAAAAAATATGTTTTTTTTAAGATTATAAAAAAAAATTTATTTAAAATAAATCAAACATATTTTTAATTAATAATTTTTTTTTTGAAAAATTATAATAATATTCATTATCGCTATTTATATTATAAATTTAGAATAAATAAATATAATTCATTGGATGCAAATAAAAAAGATATGTATATTTCTATGTTTGATTTAATTCTAGAATAAATAAATATAATTCATTGGATGCAAATAAAAAAGATATGTATATTTCTATGTTTGATTTAATTCATTGATAAAAGAGAAATAGAGAAATGTCAATGAAGCTAAAAAGAATAAATTTTCTTAATCATCCATTAGTTTATGAATATATGCTAGAATGTCAATTAAGAATAAAAAAAAAAATGAATTTTGTAACCAAGTGTTGTTGACGATCTTGAAAAATCTTCAACGATTGATTTGATAGTATATATTCTTGAGTTTAATGATGAAGATAATTAGAATAATACACTTGACTCTATATTTTTCATATTTGACGAAAATTATTGATGTTTTAACAAAATTGATATCAAAGTATTGAAGAAGTCTTAGATTTTAGTAAAGTTTTGTAGGCAAACATGTTATCCTTAATGCTCATTATTTGATGTTTTTTTTCTTCTTATTATCATCATATGATAATAAGAAGAAAAAAAACATCAAATAATGAGCATTAAGGATAACATGTTTGCCTACAAAACTTTACTAAAATCTAAGACTTCTTCAATACTTTGATATCAATTTTGTTAAAACATCAATAATTTTCGTCAAATATGAAAAATATAGAGTCAAGTGTATTATTCTAATTATCTTCATCATTAAACTCAAGAATATATACTATCAAATCAATCGTTGAAGATTTTTCAAGATCGTCAACAACACTTGGTTACAAAATTCATTTTTTTTTTTATTCTTAATTGACATTCTAGCATATATTCATAAACTAATGGATGATTAAGAAAATTTATTCTTTTTAGCTTCATTGACATTTCTCTATTTCTCTTTTATCAATGAATTAAATCAAACATAGAAATATACATATCTTTTTTATTTGCATCCAATGAATTATATTTATTTATTCTAAATTTATAATATAAATAGCGATAATGAATATTATTATAATTTTTCAAAAAAAAAATTATTAATTAAAAATATGTTTGATTTATTTTAAATAAATTTTTTTTTATAATCTTAAAAAAAACATATTTTTTTATATAATTTAAAATAAACTATTTTTTATT
>NC_021164.2:37901300-37923796 GCF_000331145.2 Cicer arietinum
GGTTAAATTTGAACCAATATAACAAGTCAAATTCAAAAATGATCTATTAGATCGGTTAAATTTGAACCAATATAACAAGTCAAATTCAAAAATGATCTATTAGATCGGTTAAATTTGAACCAATATAACAAGTCAAATTCAAAATTGATCTATTACAGTGGTTAAATTTGAACTAATATAACAAATCATATTAAGAATTGATTTATTATATCGATGAGCCAACCGATTTAAATAATTAACTTTTTAATTTTTTTTCTTCATAACTTTCACCCATCACATTTGCATCATCAGAATTTCACATATTATCCTATTAACTAGAATTTCTCATTCAACCATAAAATACAAAACTTCATACGAAGCTTTACATTTAAAAATCAATGACAATGAATCATAATTTTTTTTACAAAATCAAAGTTATCAAATTCAGAGCTACATAATCCTCACTATTTGTTAAAAAAACAAAAAAATCATTATCTTCTATTAACAGTCTAAAGATATTAAAATGATACAAGTGTTTCAAACTTTTTCTATTAGTTCAAGAATCAAGTTTGCACAACGTTGTCAGACATTCATCATTTCATAATCTTCGAATGATTTTGAGTCTCCAAATATCTGAATTATAAACATTGAAATAACAAGATTATCTAACTCATGTGACCATAAAAATCATAAGTAGTTAATTAATACTAACTTTGAAAAAATCTATCATATACCCGCATCAATGAATCAACAAGACCACTGGATACAATGTTCAACATATATATCATAATGTAGTAGCCACACTCATAACCTTTAGGTTGTCTTTGGCACTAAAATTGAATATCATATGTAAATTATAGTGAGTAAATATTATATAGATAGAGGCTTATAAATTATAATTGAAATTCTATGTATATAATCTAAACAACTTATAGTGGGAATGCTCCATGTGGGCTTATTCTTTCTTAATCTTCGCAACTTATTATATTCACCCAAAACTCTACAAAAATAAAATATTCATTAAAATTGTATTATAAAACATATCAAAAGTTCATGTAATTATACATATATGTATACGGGAAATACATTAAACAATCATAAATCGACGATGTGCATCATATTTTTATTTGGTTTCCATTCCAACGAATATAGGAAGACTATAATATTCTTCCTAGGACAAATAACGAGCAATTGACAATGACGACTACATTGTGCAAAATGTTAAAAGTGTTAAGTACATTTATGTTATAAATTTATAATAGATAAATTATAATAAAATTTTACTTACTTTTTGAGATAAGGTAATAGATAACACTCTTTTTGATCCTACTGCAATGTATTTTGTATATATTTTTTTATCCCCAATAGAATCATATTCACTCTTAATGAAACATGGATCAATGTATTCATACACGCCACTCTTGCCCAAGTTAATACAAAGGCGATGCATATATCTAAAATATTGAAATAAATAAATTAAAGTAACTATTTTTTATAAATGAAATTAATTTTTTAACTAATTTTACATATTAAATGTACTTACGTCAATCATATTTGTATAATAGTGATGCACAACTCTCGATTACCCATACACAACTCCACTTTATTGCTTTGTCCAAGAACAAACACTTCACTTGTCTCATGTCCCAATTTTAGCTCTATAGACAATGATATACTCATCGACTTTAACAACAATTGTTGAATACAATCTAGTTGAGATTTAGAGTTTTTGAGTGGAACGTCGACTTTTATAAATATGTCAGCCTCATAAATAATTAAAGATAAATTATTAGTCATTTAAAATATTTCAAGTGTAAATAGAAAGAGACGTATGTAATGAATACCTTATCAAAAACAACGTAAAAGTCTTTTTGGCCATTGAATGAAAGTATTTGAAGCATGACCAACTGTTGTCACCTCATCAGTGGGGATAGGTACTTGAGCATTTGCATCTAAAACATTGGTAACCACCACTCAAACCATATCATTATCTAACAACTGATTGTGTAAGGTGGGTCCCAATTTGTACGCATCAACATATGCCACTACATAATTTGTACGCATCAACATACAATTTACATTGTTCTGGGGTATCATCATCCTCATCCTCTAGTATAGGTAGTTCAACAAAACAACTTCCCTTCATGAACAAATTTGGGTTTTGTTGTGATAGCTCCTGCAACACTTTATTTTTAATCACATTAGTAAGCTCCTATATTTGATGGCTACTGAAAGCTGGTGGGGTGGAGGCCCAATGAGAACATGATTCAAAGTATTGTCAAATCCCTACACCTCAACCAACAACACGAACACGACCAAGGTGCTAAGGTTTTCCAATGGCCTCCGTCAAGATATTTTTACGTCCATGAGGAACAAAGGTTCCTTGAGACGTTTGTTCAACCAATGAATCCTACAAGATATAATTTATTGATACAATCACTATCAAATGAAACATACCAAGTGATAAGTAAAATTGCCACAATCATAATAAACCAGACTAGAATAGACATGAAGCTCTTCTAAAATTCAAACAATCTAATAACAAGTCATAGAGAAAATGAGGAATGGGAATGAAATGCACTTATTCATCATAGTATATAGGTAGGGGCTGTGCAAAGTATATATCCATTAAACTTTTAGGCTAAGGTCAAACACGTGGAAAAATACCAATGCAGGTCATGGTTAACCAAAATACTCTAATATAAGCTCAAACGTGAGAGCTGCAAAAACTTAACAAAGATCAATGCTAGCTATAACTAGAAACTTGGGAAGAAAATTAAATTAAATGGAAAGAAAACTGAAATCCATTTGTGATTAATATAATTAATTACAGAATATTAAAGAAAATCACAGAGAGTTAATACCCATAAACAAATGAATGGTGATCCAAAACACATGCAATGATGCAAGGAACAAGTGATAAAGAAGTAGCTAAACAGAACCCGATTTTATTGCACAGGTTGTTCTGGAGATAGAACCTCTGAAACAGCCAAAGAGAAAACTTGCAATTTGCAGCGAACAAGTAATAGTTTGCAAATAGAACAATTCTAAATGTTGATTTAATGCAAAAGAAGCGGGAACGATTCTGAATGTTGATTTGAAGCAAAATAAGTGTAATGATGTTTCCCTTGTCCCTCCCTGACTCATCCGAACATGTCTTCTCAATACGTACTCAGCAGAAATTCTAACAAATCTGAACTCTGAATTACACGATACGATTAGTACATTATTACAAAAAACAATTTTGCATGGCCATATGGTCTACCGGTATGTTCTTCTAAGTCTAAAAGACATAATTTAGCCTAAAACATTCAACTAAACTTTATTGTTAAGCATAACATCAGGATGCCTTCTTCGTCAAGCATACACAATCTTCTCCAATCTAATCCACGCCAAATTCACCAAGCATATAATAAACATAAACATTCATAAATAATACAAGTTTACAATACAAATAATAGGTTATTTTACTGCATTAATACATTAATTGATGGGGAATAAACACATAAACACAATAACAAATAATACGCATCCGATATAAAATTCCCCCAACTTGCAAGAACTCATGAGGAGCAACAATAAATATATGGCAGCAAATTAATCAAAATAAAAAAACGTAATGAACACCAATATTTTAACGTGAAAAACCTCTCATTGCAAGGGTAAAAATCACGGGTCGTCCAGATCAAAGAAATAGCTCCACTGTAATCAAATAAGAGTACAAGAGAGTCTCAAAATGATGCACAAATTGTGCCTACGACCAGCAAAAATAAAAAAGCACTAAAGGCTACAAATAAAAAGCAAGAAGAAGACAAAATACCCAAAAATTGTTGCTGTGCAAGCACAATTTCTCCCCCTCCAGACGTCGTTTCGCCGATCCGACCATTGAAAACGAAGAACTGAATATTAGAACCTGCTGTCCAAAAATCAGTTCGATCCAACGGTTAACGAATGCTCAATCAATTTTTTTCTGAGACTGATTTAACAAAATCGGGAATAGGGTTACTTTTCTTTTTTCTCTTTTGGTGGTTGTCTTTACTATCAAATTAGTCTCTCTCTTATAGCCCTACTTAGACCACTCTCCACTTAAATAAGTGAGACACGTGGACTACAACATTTGAACCTTTCTCCACATAGGAAGGGAGCGCAATACCCAACATTAATCTTGGTTTGCAATCTAGAATTTGCGACATGAATATGCACGATACAATAATAAGCCAAGCTTTCAAATAGGGCATTTGGAAATTGGCAAGCATATACACTAATAAACACAAGCAGATAAACTTACACAGTTGAGATTTTTCAACTTAGCAAGGATTTGGCGAAATCCAAATTGGAAACGGACCAAACGGCCATCCAGAACGAGTATATGAGTTTCGAGGATAACATGGCAAGGGCTCAATGCTCTCATCCAACAATCTAATAATACCAAAATCATGTTTCCCAACAGCATCATCATGATTACAATCCGAATAATCATCAGTGAAATATATACATATATTCATAAATGTTAATATGAACCATATATTCATAAATATCTCAATGGATAGTGAATCCGTTAGCGTGTGTTGGAGTGAGGTGTTAAAGTTAATCTTCATATTAGAAATTGCATTGGCAATTGACCCAAACTGACTTGTTTGTTTGTTTGGGAGTAAGACGTCAAAGTATGATTTTGTGAGGTATTGGATGTGGAATGTGGGTGTTGTTAACATCATTAATTATCTATTATTAAGTAATTAGAGATGGAGGTATATGCATGTTATTAACACAAGAATGGTGTTTCAAATGCCCAACAATTGACTAATGCAAATGTTGTTATGTAGAGAGGTGATGGGTGATCTACTTTGCTAATTTCTGTATGGTGGACAAATGATGATCCAACCGTTGGTATTCATTTCATATTCAATAATGCTCTGTTTTTAATTATCTTTTTGATAGTTGTCTCTAAAATAAGCCACTAGACTTCTAGACAAATCCATTTAATACTTCTTAATATATAAGAAAAAACAAAAAGTGATAATAAAAATTCTTTGGTGAACAAAACCTGAGAAGATCTATATGATTAACAAAAGATGGAGCCACATAGTTAGCTAAAACAAAGATTGAAAACACAAGGTAATTAAAATTCATATTGAAGCACACATTACATCATGATCATCAATTCATCATATCAGGCAACTGCGAAAAGACACAATCATTGCCACAAAAACAAACTACAAAAAAACAGACATAACTGCTACTCTACAAACATGAAATGGAATACACTCGGGTCAAGCAATCTTAACCTCAATAACAAGGGAGTAATGACAAGATAAATACATAACCGCCTTATATCATTCATTTAGCTTATATCTAATCAATGTAGAACTAATTACTCACACTTAAATTCCAACAACCAATCATTAAACAAATCACCAATGAACATTAGTTTAAATCAATAATTGATTAAGACTGTTATATGAAAATAAAAAATTATCAGTTTTATGTTACACAGTTACTTACAATTTTTTATGCAATGACACGAGCATCTTCTGATGAGTAATCTCCCAATGGATTTTGTCGGGCTCTCTTCCACTTTTCATAGCGTGATGGTGGAGATGGAGGTACAACTATTGAATTTCCAAATGATTATTGTCTTTGTTTTATTTTTTTCATTCATCAATCTTTCAATAAGAAACTCATATTCCCCACGAGACATTAGGTGAGGGTATTTACTATGAGATTGAATCATTTGTGTCTTCTTTCGTTTCTCCTATTATAAGTAATACACCAATTAAATGTAATACTAGAAATAAATTATTAAGAGAAACTAAATTATAAGTCTAGCTAACCACAAAGGAATGATCCTGTCGTTTCTAAACAAACGCCTTCCATATGTCCTTATCAAGATAAGTATATGCCTCAAGAGAAGATTTGTGACTCAAATCCCCATCATTTAAATAT
The DNA here is from genome assembly GCF_000331145.2 of Cicer arietinum. Classification (NCBI taxonomy): domain Eukaryota; kingdom Viridiplantae; phylum Streptophyta; class Magnoliopsida; order Fabales; family Fabaceae; genus Cicer; species Cicer arietinum. The sequence goes on from NC_021164.2 coordinate 37,907,223, forward strand.
CTAGATGCTAGACTAGTTTTAAATGTCCTCCAACGTTCACCAACATATGAAATTAATTTCTTTTTCAAAAATTCAGAATCTGAAACATCCCATTTCACCTACATTACAAAACAAATGGAGGAGTTAGTGTATGACATTAAAATATATTTACGAAATATTATATATATACTAAAATATTCACAAAACTACAAGTACCTTAATAGCTTTCCATATCTGATTTTTCAAGTCACTATCTACGTCGTCCCAATTATCAACCAAAATACTAACAAAGCTTCGAGCAAAGGAAGCAACATTACCCTTAAAGTTTTTCCTATTTATCCCTTAAGGTAATCCTGTCAACGGATCTAAATCAATCGATAACTTCTTACTTATCATATATTTATGTTTCAACTTTGCCATACGTGTATGATCATAGCATTTGAACATATATTTCTAGCTTTTTAGTTTGGTATTTTAAAAGCTCTTTATAGCTTAGAATAATTTTTTTTAGCTTGTTTCTAAACTCTGGGTCGAAATTAAATTATAATTTTATTATTTGCATTTTGACCCTTGCTCGCTCTGTAGGCCATAATTTGAGCTCTGGATATCGGATTGGCGCCTACAAGCAGACGTTGGAAAGCTAAAAATCAGAGCTACAACTTTTGTGTTGGAATAAAAGCCCAATGCCAAACTTTACTGGGCCGAGATTGCATATTTCATAATCTGGATTCTGGTAATAATTTTAAATAGCGGACCACTTGTTTTTAAACCCTAAATCCCAATATCGAGAACTATATATTGGGAGTTTTGTTTCTTTTCTATTACATGAAATTTGAGGATTTAGATCGATACAAGGAATAAACACTTTTTATTTTAATTTCATAGAAGGCTAATTTTATAAGATTAATCCACGAGTTTAGAGTTTTATCAACACCTTGAGATTCATGTTACACTGTCAATTTCGAGTTTAGAGTTTTATCAACACCTAGAAATTAAACTCATTGATAGAATCTGTGATAGGTCTGAAACTCGAATTAGTAGATTAATCGTTTTGCTCATCTGTTAAAACAAAAAAAATATAAAAAAAAAACCTTTCGAATTTCAACTTTCAATTTGGTTAATATTACTATATCATAAGTCCTTGCAAAACGACTCGAGTTATTACCTCTATTTACATTTTATCAATTGTATTTGACCCGTGTGCGACAGCGGATCAATACCACGCCTACCCTTTCTTTGTGTAGACTGAGTACCCTCCACACTTTGCGAAGGAGCTGACGAATTATTCATGTGTCCTTTTTTTTAAAAAGAATAATAATGGTCAATAGTAATTCAAAATAATGGAGAAAAATAATTATAAGCAATCATCATGTCATATATTGGTAAAAACTATAAATAATCAAAGTAAATATTATTGATAATGTGAAATTTATTAAGATAAACTATAATTATTACCATTTTATTTCTTACGAGTCTTATGATTGAATATTCTCCCATATCTCTTCTTGATGATCATCACGAGTGACATACTCATCGTCCACTTTAGTTTCTTCAATGAAAGTAAGTATTCGTTGTGAGAATGAAGGAGTCTCAGAAATATCTAGCATTGAATCTAGACTTTCATTTGGTCCATGAAAACTTTTACCTTGGAGAACCACTGACCATTTTTTGTTAGAAGGATCACTAACATAAAACACTTGTTTTGCTTGGGATGCCATAATAAAAGGCTCATCCTTATACGCTACATTTTCAAGGTCCACCAACATAAAACAAAATTCATTAATTTTAACACCATTATTGATGTCAATCCATTTACATTTTAAACTAGCCACTTTAAATTTAATTAAATCGACATCCAAAATCTCTTCAATGATCCCAAAGTAAGGTATGGACGCTGTAACAGGGTTTTTATCTTTTGAACTAGAGAAATGCATGGACTCAGCTACGACCATAGCCCCAATATTTTGCATGGTACTATTGTCATCTTGACTTTTTGAGTAGAATGTAAAATTATTGATATCGTAGCCAGTTCAAGTTATAACATTAAAGTGAGGCCCATTTGCTAGCCATTTTAATGTATCAGAAGTTGTATTGTTGGTTAAAATGGTTTCTTTAAACCACTTTAAGAAAGTCTTGTTATGCTCATTCAACAACCATTCTCATTCTAGGGTATTAAGCAACAACCAACACAAATCACAAACTCAAATTGACAAACGTGTTAAGCCTCAATCCAAAGGCTAAAAAATTATTCTGAGAAACAAGGATTTTAGTAAACATAAATTGCCAAACCAAGTACTGAATTTTTTGGGAGAGAATCCAAGCTAAGTATTGATTGATACAGCTACGATCATCACACTTGAAAAGTGTAGCATAAGTAAAAAAGGAACATTATAATGAATACCAAGAAATTAATTGATAAGGAACAAAAAACATTTCTTAGAGTTAGCAATAACCAAACCATGACAAGAGCTTACAACAACAGAAACAAACATGAAATATATACAAACAATGATACACCAGGAAGGAAATAAAATGCTCATAAGAAAATTATGTTAATACATAACCATAGCTCATCATGGAAAGTTATGTTAATCCTAACATAGATTAACACGGAAAGAAAATTATGGTAGAAGAACAATAAGCAACAACAAATTATCGTTCATATCATACTCTCACATTCATTTATCCAAAATACATGATGCCGAGTAACAAAAAGTTAGGGAAACAAATGAGTATATGGCTATTCTCTTGGGGTAGCAAGGTGCAAGGCGACAATTCTGGTGTCTATTCTGCATTTCCTAATCCTAAGTAGTAATGTTCCTATTTATTTGCTATTGTCTTTTTCTGAAATCTGATATGTATGGGTTTGGTGGCTGATGTTCACTATATAAGATCAATCAATACTATAAAAATCTTTCTCAGATAAATAAACTTCCTAACAGATGTTTACTATGATTAACAAAATGAAAATCAATAAAGTAGGCCACACAAAAAAATGAACCGCCTATAATAGAAACACTGCGACAAATTAATTTAGCACAAGATTTATTGATGAATCAGTTTTATTAATAGAGACAATCTCACAAACACATAGCGTGCAAGTTTAAAGGATGGTTAAATGTTACATTGAAATTATTTTTAATATTACTAAAATAAAGTTCAATTAAAGATTAATAATAAGAACAATTAACAATGAAATAATTTTAGATTGTTCAATAACAAACAAGAATTATTAGAAAACTATCGGAGATATCAACAAACACTTCTCGATGGTAAAAGAAATTGACACTTCTTGACGAAAATGCTCCTTGATAGAAGGAAGAGGAAGACAAAGAAAACTCGTCGTCAGTGTTGAAGTAGAAAAATGTTGTGCCGGACCAACTCTTCGCCGACGATGAAGGCTGAAAGTTGAAGTTCATCTGATTCCCGCTGAAAGTTGAAGTTCATATGATTCGCGTTTTCATTGAACGATGAAGGCTAAAGGTTGAAGGAAGAAAACGTTGAAGCGTTGAAGGGGTAAGACATGGGTTCATGACTGTTTGGTTTGTGACCGGATGAAAGATGAATGATGAAGACTGAGTTCGTGACTGGATGAAGGATGAATGATGAAGAATGAATTGACGCAACGTAAACTAATTAATTCGTGACTGAGTTTGCATTCGTGCCAAACAATGTAGGATGAAGGATGAAAAATATGTTTGAATTCGCGCGTGATTAGTTCATGACTGGGTTTGTAGAAGAACAAAGGATGAAGGATGAAAAATGGGTTTGCATTTGCAGGTGATTAATTTGTGAATGAGTTTGCAGAAGAACGAAGGATGAAGGACGGAAATTGGGTTTGCATTCGCGCGTGATTTCTAATTTTTTGGGTTAACTTAGGGAGATTTTTTTTATTTGTAAACAGCTTGTTAGATCTTTCTAATATAGCAGATCTAACAAAATTTATAATAATAATAATAAACTTTCCACCACTGTTTTTTGTATATGTTAGAACAGTTCAATTAGAACTGATCTAACAAAGTTTACTATAATAACAAATTTGTCACCGTTTTTTTTTTTTTTTGTGTAGTTTTTTTTTAAATATGTATGTTAGATCACGTCAATTAAAACATATCTAGTAAAGTTTACTATAATAAAAAATTTGTCACCGTTTTTTTAATGTGTATGTTAGAACAATTCAATTAAAGCAGATCTAACAAAGTTTACCATAATAACAAATTTGCCTTTGTCTTGCTTGTTACATTGGATGTATAACAATCGATCTAATATCGACTATGTAACAAAGTTAAAATGCACTAGTGGGCCGGTCCTTACCGAATTTAATATCGATACTCTTTTTTCAAATGTGGATGGATCAAAAACTACATTCATGCAAGAACTCTCATGCATATGGGCTGGGCCACACCAAATCTCCGATCTCTTAGCCCAATCTTTTCTTTACACCAAAATAAAACAACAAATGAAATAATTTATATATTAAATTCTAATTTTTTTATATAATTCAACTAAGAATTTTATCAACTAAAATAAATCAAGTAAGACAAATAACTATCATTGTTAGAAATGCATAAAATTAATAATTAACACAAACACTATCTAATATATCCATTTCATAATTTTCTATATTAATTAAATAAATAAAGTAGACAACAAACCATATAACAAATGATCATGCAAGAAATAGTTATCATATAATTTACACTCCAAAATATTTACATAAGATAATAGTTCTAATTATATAAATAAAAAAATAAAGTGTGTTTCAATTTATTTAAATTTCATTAGACATAAAATAAATTATTCATTAAAGAATAAATCAAGACAATTTCTAAGAAACACATATTATATATTTGAATATATTGGAGTGTGATATGATCCTCTTTGTCATAAATAAATTTTAGGATCATTCGAAGTTTGAAACTTACAAATTGGAGCCAAAATCACATTTTACTGGAGAACGCGATAATCGAAGCTACGAAATTTAAAATCGGGCAATTCTAAAATGAGGTGTAAGAAGACGTTATGAAATGCAAGTTAGGTTGTTGAATCACTGAAAAATACTATGTGAAATGCAAGATATGAGCGCAAGTTACTGAACACAAAAATTGGTAAAATATTTGTAATAGGGTTTGATGTAAAGGAAATTGGAGATTATAATTCAGAAAATGAACCAAAAATGGAATGGCACCACAATTTAAGGATTGATAAGCCGAAAAGAACGCCACAAGGATGAACAACCTTGATATGTTCAAAAGAAATTATTTGAAGAACTACAGAGAGCAAAGCTTCAAAAAATAGCAATATGTTCAAATTTGTTTTTGCATAAGCTAGGGGTTTGCCTTTTATAGTGGCGACACCTTACAAGTTGACCAAACTCAAGTTTTTAGAATTAGACCCAAATGTTCTTATTAATTCAATCTACTACTTTAATTAAATCTAATATTAAAATTTGGTAACACATAGATGCAACCTTCATACCTTAACATTTTTAATTTGAATTAAGCAATTTACTATCTTGAGCTTCAATTTTTCATGAGTTGGACTTTCTTCAAATAATGTGGCTATCAAGTTATTTAGAGTATCATTTGCCTTATTTGACCTTGATCTTGCCATTGGAGTTCCAAGACCTTGAATATCTTTTATGCTTTCTTCCTTGGTTATGCTTTCTATGTCCTCATCATCTCCTCCTTCTTGAACTAAATTAGTCATCAAATTGCAATGTTCTTCATCTGCATCATAAGGAGAGAAACCAACCACATTAAAAGTAGGACTAACACCATACTCACCTGGAAGGTCTATTTTGTAGATTTTGTCATTAATTTTGAACAACACTTGGAAAGTTCCATCTCCCCTCGGTTGAAGCTTAGATTTTCTTTGAGAAGGAAATATTTCCTTCTTTAAATGAACCTCAAAGCCAATCACATGGTTCAAATACAACATTTCTCCTCCCTTTATAGCTTGTCTCACATAGTTATTTACTTTCTTTTCAATTTGTGCCTTTACCTTTTTCATGTAATTTTCAAAATATTCTTCCTTAGCATTGCCATACTTATGAATTAAAATAGAACTAATTGGCAAAGACATTAAATCAAGAGGAGTTGGAGCATTAAAACCATAAGCAATTTCATATGGAGAATAACGAGTAGTGCTATAAACAACTCTACTATATAAAAACTCAACATGAGGCAAACATTCTTCCCATGTTTTAATATTCTTTTCAATTACAACCCTTAGAAGAGAAGAAAAAGTTTATTCACTACCTCATTTTGGCCAACAGTTTTTGGTTGGTAAGTAGTGGAAAAAAGAAGTTTAGTTTCAAGCTTACCCCCAACGTGTTCTCCAAAAGTGTAAAGGAATTTAGTGTCTCGGTCACTCACAATGCTTCTAGGTAAACAATGAAGTCTAACTACCTCATTAAAGAACAAATCTACCACGTCACAAGCATCATCCACTTTTCTACAAGGTATGAAGTGAGCCATTTTGGAGAATCTGTTCACCCCCACAAAAATTGAATCCTTTCCGCTTTTAGACCAAGGAAGATCTAAAACAAAATCCATAGAAATATCAATCAAAGGAGAGTTAGGTATTGGTAAATTAGTATACAAACCATATGGCATAACTTTAGAATTAGATTTCTTACAAAATATTGCATCTTTCACACAATTTACATACATCACATTTCATGTGTGGCTAATAAAAATGTTGATGCAACATGTCTAAAGTCTTTTGTACTCTAAAATGTCCCATTAATCCCCCTCATGTGGTTCCTTCACAAGTAATTTCCTAACGGAACTTTTTGGCACACATAACCTATTTTCTTTGGACAAATAGTCATTATGCCTAAAATATCTATTTTAGGCAACATGAACACAAGATTTATATATTTGAGAAAATTTGAGATCATGCTCATACAATTCCTTAATTACCTCAAAACAAATAAACTTACTTTCAAGAGTATAAAACAAAACATACCTTCTTGAAAGTACATTAGCAGCAACATTGGACTTAACTATTTTATGCTTAATCATGTTTTGAAATTGCGCAAGAAATTCAGCCCACTTTGCATGTCTCTTGTTGAGCTTATCTTGGCTCCCTAAATACTTCAGTGATTCGTGATCGCTATGTATTACAAATTCCTTTGGTAAAAGGTAGTTTTCCATGTTTGTAATGCTCTCACTAATGCATACAACTGTTTATCATATGTAGGATAATTAAGAACAACAACATTCATTTTCTCACTAAAATAAGTAATGGGATGTGCCCTCTTGTATCAAAATATCCCTTATCCTCACATTTGATGCATCACATTAAATTTCAAAAGATTTATAAAAATTAGGCAATGCAAGAATTGGTACATAAGTCAATTTTTCTTTGAGGATAGAAAATACTTGCTCTTGTTTTTCACCCCATTTAAATCTCACATTCTTTTTAATCACTTCATCAAAGGTGCAACTAATATACTAAAATCTTTAACAAACCTCCTATAGAAACTAGCACCTTAGTTAACATTCTTAGAAGTTGGTCGATCCTAAATAACTTTTACCTTCTCTTGATCAACCTGCACTCTTTATGAGCTAATAACAAAACCAAGAAAAATTACATGATTTATATATAAAACACATTTTTCCATGCTTGTATACAATTTCTCATGCCAAAGAGCTTCCAAAACACTTCTCAAATGCAAAAGATAATCATCATAAGATTTGCTATGAATCAAAATGTTATCAAAGTAGACCACAACAAATTTCCCTAGAAACTCCCTTAACACATGGTTCATCAACCTCATAAAAGTGCTAGGTGCATTTGTAAATCCAAAGGGCATGACTAACGATTCATACAAGCCATATTTTGTTTTAAAGATTGTTTTTCATTCATATCATTCTCTAATCCTTATTTGATGATATCCACTTTTAAGATCCATTTTGGAAAACACACAAGCACCATGCAATTCATCCAACAAATCATCTAATCTGGAATGGGATGTCGACACTTTATCGTGATATTAATGATGGCTCTACAACTAGAACAGATCCTCAAAGTTCCATTGTTCTTAGGTACAAGAATAATGCGGACTGCACATGGACTTAGGCTTTCTTGCAGCCATCCCTTTTGCATCAAGTCTTCAACTTTCCTTTGGATTTCTTTGGTCTTTTGGGGATTAGCCTAATATGTTGGCCTATTGGACAATAAAACACCTAGAATGAGATCAATTTAATGTTCTATACCTCTTGTATGTGGTAGGTCTTGAGGAACCACTTTGGGAGTTACATCTTCAAAATCATGCAACAAAGAAACAACTTCACTGGGAAAAGAATTAGTAAGACCTACAACCTTTAAGTTCATCTTCTTCTCAGAAGCAATAACATTAGCTTTTTTAATTGCATAGCATATTTTACCTCTTTTTCTTTCATGAACAATTTTTGTTATTTTCTATTTTTGTTTTCCCTTTCTTTTCTGTTCACTATTTCTTTTGACTCTTTTTTTTATTTTCTCTCTTTGTTTTCACTTTCTTTCTTTTTTTTCTCTCTTGTTTTCTTTTCTCTCATTTTGGATTCATCCAAACTAACCTTTCTTGGAGACAAATGAGCAAGAGCAATTTTGTGTTCTTTATCTATAAAAGATAACTTATTTGTATAACCATCATGATTGCTTTTCTTATCGTATTGCCATGACCTTCCAAGAAGTAAATCACAAGCCTCAATTCACACTACATCACATATAACTTTATCCTCAAACTTTCCAATAGAAAAATTCACCTCCACTTGCTGACTCACAATCTTCTTGCCTTCCTCACTAAGCCATTGAAGTTTGTATGGTTTTGGATGAGATTTAGTTATCAAATTCATTTTTGAAACCATTCTTACACTAACAACATTAGTGCAACTGATTTTCATTAGTTGTTCAATTCTCATGTGAAAAATGTTTTGACCATATCTTCTTAAAATATGGGTTGTTCAGGAGTTTGTATTAAAATATTGATTTCACAAGAAATGCAAAATAATAGTCAAAATATTATCCATAAGAAATACAAACTTATGACCATATCTTCTTAAATTGATTTTTCAAACCATTTTTGCACTAGCAACATTAGTGCAACAGATTTTCATTAATTGTTTAATTTCATGTGAACAATATTTTAACCATATTGGTTGTTCAGAAGATATGGTCAAAATATCTAGTTGTTCAATTTTCATTTTCCACTCAAGGTAAGCATCTGGATCACTTTTTCCTTGGAATAGTGGTATTTTAAACTTCACTCCATCATCACTATAATTTTCTTGATTTTTTAACTGCTCAATTATGACATGTAAATCTTTAGTATGCTCCATCAACATCTTTTGCATTTGAGCAGTTATAGCCTCCACTAAAAATCTATTGTTTCCCCTATGAAGCGGGTTATCATCACCATCTATTCCTTCCATATTTAAACAACAACAAAAAAAGTGGAACAAAAGGACCTCACCACATAGCTCACATGTTTACACTCTTGAATTTGTCACTCGTGCTTCACCCAATTTAGGTTTTCCTGTAATGTATCTCTTTTTCCTTTTTCCACTCAATTGCTTTCTTCAATTTCTTAAATGAATCAACAAGAATACTTAAGATTGTTGAACAAAAATTGATTAGAAGAGAGTAAAGTAACACAAAACAATAGTAATGTGATTGTAAAATACTCTTTAGAATATTTTCAAACATGTAGTGTGCAATACTTTTAACAATGCAACAATATTTTTGTTTTTTGTATTTTGGTTTGTGTTTTTTTTCAAGTAGGAGCAATAGCAGAAGAAAGAAAGCTCGACGCCATTGAGATTCAAGAGTGAATACAGAAGTTTGAGGAGAATTCTAGGTTTCAAACAGTGTGAGAAGTGAAATTTGAAGGTAGTTGGGGCTTGAGTGTTGGTTTTTTTAGTTAAAACATTTTAGTTTCTAAAATGTAAAAACATAATAATTGACTCAACATGTGCATTTTAAAATAAATGCTACATGTGTCAGAATACAAATTTTCACACATCTAAGAGAGATATAGAATTTGCTTCACACCAATTTGCTTTTTATCAATTGGTGTGATAGCAATTAGCATGGTAGCTTGCTGTAAATATTTGATTGCGCTATTGTATACCAACTTTGGGTTGGAAAGCTAATATGGAATTGGAATTGGCTAGTTTTGCAAAGCTAATATGAAGATGGATTGGGCGTTCCTTCTTGGCCTTTCTTTTCCATGGTAGTAATGTAAAAATCACTCACATGGCTCGTTCTTCGTGATTCAACGGCTGCAAAGATGATGACAACAATTACCCCAATTAAAGAAGAACTATCGCAGCCCAATTAAAATATTTTTCTCAAGCACTCAAGAATTCTTTCACCATTCCTCTAAGTCAGTTAACAAAACCATGTACCAAAGGGTCGGCTCTCGTTATCAAAATTCAAAAAGATAAACATCAACTAGGTTTGACAAGTTCCAAGAATAACCGTATTGGTAGAGTCACCATTTCTTAAGGTGATACATTGATGAAGTTGTCGATTTAATGTGGAAAACTCTTAAAAATTTAAACACTAAGATGTTCTTGGAAAATTGTTCCCCTTGGAAAAGGATTTTATTGGTTTTCCTTTGCTTCTTCGATGATTTGCAAAGTGTTTGGATAATTGGAACATGGAATTTGAAACCAGGTATTCTTCGTGTTTTCTCTTGGAAGAAAGATTTAAATCCATATTTTGCAAGAAATACAAAAAGCCCAATGTTTGATTAGTATCTACAATGTGCCTCAAGAATATTAGAGGATGAAGATCTCTTCACAATCACTTCAGGATTGGCACCCCTTTATCTATCGATGAAGTAAATAACTAAAAAATGTTGGGATATTTTGCTCGAGTATTGATTGATTTGGACATGACTCAAGAGATGAAAGATTGTATTCTTGTTTAACGTGAATGATATGTATTTTTTGTTTACATTGATTATGAAAAATTGTCATTGTTTTGCAAATCTTATAAGGTTGTAGGACATTCTATTGATAAATGTTGGAAAAACACTAATGGTCATGGAATAGCTCACTCTATTGAAGACGTTGCAATGGAAAATAAGTATGTCCCTAAAATCAATACTTCTTTAGACAAGATTGAAACTGAAAGTACGTAGATCATATTCCCAATGTTGAATTAAGAGGAACCACTTTTATTGAAGTATTTTCTCCCTTTAATCGGGAAAACTGATAAAAAAAATGATTTTGAAGCTTTTGACTCGGAGTCAGATTGATCTTGGGAAATAAAAAACAATCCCAAATACACTTTAAGAATCTAAGGTCCTTGCTACACAGGTTCCTCATATTATAATTTTTGAGGTCTTTAGTTATAGCTTATCTAACTTAACTAACATAAATCGTACATGAGAGGATAATCAATATCTAGATAAATGTATTATTGGTTGTTGGAGTGATGCAATGTTAGAGGAGAACAATGACCATTAATTTGATTTGGAAGCCAACTCAAAAGTTATTGTTACATACAATAATTTACATCCTAAGATTCTTTATTACTTGGAGATATTACGTTATTTTTCTAAAAATAGAGATGATCAAAAGGCAACAACTATTAGCGATATTGTAACAACACGACCCTTATCGTTATCGGCACTGTTAATCACGACCTTCTCACCTCCAATTTCCTCTCCGTAAGAAATAACAAGTTTTTGCCTTCCGTGATAATCGAACCCGGTACTTGGGGGATAAGTACCATCGTCGATTCATTCCAACTACCAATTGATCTTTTTTTGTAACAACCCGACCCTTACCGTTATCGGCACTGTTAATCACGACCTTCTCGCCCCTTTTTCCTCTCCGTAGAAAATAACAAGTTTTTGCCTTCCATGGGAGTTGAACCCGATATTTGGGGGATAACTACCACCGTCCATTCATTCCCACTACCAATTGATCTGCAGAAAATATGAAATCACAAATAGAAAATTTGGCAAATTTTAAATACATATGACAATCTTATTGTTCACAAAATATTAAAATGATTATGTTTATGACGAAACTTTATGCCGTAGTTCCTAAGATGATTAGGATTATTAATACGTGGAAAAGTAATTTTGAAGACCCAGTTAAAATTTGTCTAAGAATAGTTTAATTAAATTACAAATGAATTATGATCGACAAATATTTTACGATGTCTCGCATTATTGTTAAATCTATCTATCAGATTTATTGCGAGGAGAATTGATATTTTTACTAAAGTGGGAGTTAACCTGGTACTTGGGAAATAAGTACCACCGTCCATTCATTCCCACTACCAATTGATTTGCAGAAAATTTGAAATCACAAACAGAAAACTTGGCAAATTTTAAATACAGATGGCAGTCTTATTGTTCACAAAATATTAAAACAACTAGGTTTATGATGAAACTTTATGTTGTAGTTCCTAAGAGGATTAGGATTAGTAGTAATATGTGGCAAAGTAATTTTGAAGACCCAATTAAAATTTGTCTAAGAATAATTTAATTAAATTACAAATGAATTATGATCGACAAATATTTTACGATGTCTCGCATTATTGTTATATCTATCTATCAGTTTTATTACGATGAGAGTAGATATTTTTACTAAAGTGGATCTAGAAGTGAGTGATGTGATATATGTAAGTAGGATTAGCGGGGCAATGATAAATTTGTAATAATATCTAGATATTTTTGGATTACTAGTATGTGTGAGTCCATTTGTTTGGATGTGAAGGGAAGGAAGAAAACAACTCGTAGGTAAATTAAACACAAGGAGGGGATGGGGGAACATACATTCACTCATCTCGTTACTTAATTTTTTTCACTTAACCCACTTAAGAAAATACAAACACAACTTATTCCCTTTCTCTTATTTTCTTACTGGTGTTAGTAGTAAGAACACAACAAATCCTCTCATTTCTTCAAATCTACTCACTTTCTCCCAAAGGTTTGTGAGTCAAACTCTAACCTTTCATTGTCATCTTTCTATTAATGTAAATTTTATCATAAAAAAATTTCATTTACCCTTCCTTTCTATTTAGGCCGTGAAGCCTTAGGTGTTAAGGGAATTTTTTTTTTCATTTTTCTTTCACAAAAGCTATAGATTCAAGTCTTGTACTAGTAGATCTAAAAGAAAACTTTGTTTTGGTGGACTTTGAGTTTTTCAAAAAGAAATATAGTTAAAGTTTTGAAAATTTCTTTTGTTAATGGTGTAGATCTACTTGTTGTAGTAAAGGATCTGAAAGAAAAATTTGTACTATTTCTTTTGTTAATGGTGTAGATCTACTTGGTGGACTTTGTTAATGGTGTAGATCTACTTGGTGGACTTTGTTAATGGTGTAGATCTACATGTGGAAATTTTTTTAACATGGTCAACTTTTGTATATTTCTTTTTGAGGACTTTCGTCCCAAAAATAAAAGTTAGGTATATGGAGAATATATTTTCAATATCTTCATCTTCTTCCATCTAGAAAAGTTGATACTTTATGACGAGTAGATTTGCCTTTGCTTTTGAGAGTTGCTTGCTTCCTTCAAATTTAAGACATAGAACATCAAAGATGCCCTTTGCCATTTCATTGTTGTTGCATTTGTCAAACTCTTTGAAGGTGATTGAATTTGTCAAACTCTTTGAAATTAATTGCATTTATCATAATGTTTACAACTTTATGATGCATTTTTATTGTTTCTTTTGATCAACATTCAACTCTTTTCTAGGTATTTCAACCCCAACTTCATTTTTGGGAGGTTCATATCCATCTACAATTACATCCCAAAGTACAGAATCAAGTGAGATGTAGAAACTGCTCAACATATCCTTCCATTACACAAATCTATCTCCCATCAAACAACAGACACCTGTTAACATTTCCACATGTAGCTTCACCAAAAGACTTAGTCATAATAAAACAATTAACCGGATCTTTTCTCAAACACAACTAAGTGCTCAGCCAACAGACCGAGCTCTAAAGCCAATTAAAGGTTGAAAAACATGAGAAAGGAACGTTTTAATTGTGTTTAGAAGTTATGTCGGTCTTAAGTAGTATAATGATGACTCTTCATCATATGCATATTTTCCCACTATTTTAGTCTTATTTATCCTCAATTATTAGTTAAATTAAGGATTTATTTGATATATTTTGTTGATTTTTATTCTTGGAGTTGATGAAATGTTTTGTGTTTTTATTTCGTTGATTAAGTAGGAATTTGTCGTAATTTTACATTGCGTTTTGTTTTAGTGCATTGCTGAATTTTGGTGAGAAATCAACATGACATATGTAGAGTATTTCAGCCATATCTGGAGTTGTAGATGTTCAATTGGGGTCAAACCAAGTGCAAAGGAAAGCTAAGATCCATAGCTACAACTTTCATGAAGACACCGGAACCAAATTCAGACTCGAAAGAGGAGACAAATGCAATATACGCCGGACAACAGATGCTGAGCGCTGGAGCGCGCCCAAGCGCAAGCCAAGCGCTTTTTCCCAGCATTCGCCACTGCCGATACGCGCCCGAGCGCAAGCCAAGCGCTTTTTCCAGCATCTGCTACTGCACAAACGCACTGAAGCGCGTCCAAGCGCGCCTGGGGCGCGCGACCCGCACCAGCAACCATAAAAACGCAGATTTTTACTGTTTTAAGCATCTTTTTCACTATTGGGAACTTGGGAGACTTGTGCCCTAGCATAGAAACTCAAAGACGGCCGTTTCTAACACGAATTAAGCAGTTTTATCAAGAATCATCCATGAATCATTCTTGTAATTCTTCTTTAACCCTTATCTTTTGTATCTCTGTCATGAGTAACTAAACCCTATTTGTTAGGGATGAGTGTAACCAGATGAAACCCTTATTTTTCTGATTTGATTTCTAGTTATATGAATGAGTTTATTGAATTATTTTTCTCATCTCTGTGCTTAATGCTTTTTATTGCTTGATCAACATTAAAATGTTCTACGATTTGTATTTTGAAACGGAAGTGGACTTTACAAATGCTTGAGATGAGAAATTCATGAATTTGTAGTCTAGACATAGGTGCAGGTCATGAAACCAATTAAATTAGTTGCAAAGCAATAATTTACAAGAGAATTTCTATACGGTAATGCTTAATTCTAATCTTAAATCTACTAAGGAATTAGGGGTTACTTTGGAATTAAAGGTTCTGTCACTAAGACATTAGGGCAAGAATAATAAAGAGAATTCGGTAATAATTCAATAAAGGAATTCAATAACTAGGATCAAATTAGACACCAAGGTTGGATTCGAAGTGAAACTCATCCCTGACATTTTTCTCATTATAAAAGATCAATTTTATTATTGTTGTTAATTTCAAACATTATTTCAATCAACTTGGGAACCTTTTTGTTCAATTCTAGTAATCAAATATAATTCAATAGTAAAACGCAATCCTTGAGTTCGACACTCGGTACTACCGTTTTATTATTACTTGCAACGATTCAGTACACTTGCTGAAACGCAATCAATATGATATGTCTTAAAATGATAATGATGCTCAAAATGTACATGTAAATAACTAAAAAGATAAAATGTTCAAAACATAAATCACAAGTCACTTAGATAACCACATAGATAAAAGGTTTATAACACAAATTATCATCTACTTAGGCAACCACAAAGATAACAATGTTCAACACACAAATCACCAGCGACTTAAGTAACCACAAAGAGAACAATGTTCAAAACACAAAGCATTAGTCACTTAGACAACCATAAAGATAAAATATTCAAAATTAAATGTTTATCACGTATGACATTAAATTTATATTCTCATGGTTCTCCAAATCAAGAATCAGTTACTTCGTTATCCCAAATATATAACACATATACACGTGAATAAATGTTTCAAAGAACACATACAAATCGAAATTTTATTCCTTCTACTATCAATTATAAACTATCAATTTAGATTAGCAGCGTATTATTGATAGACATTAAAACTTGAATCACGAAGAACACATACAAATCGAAATTTTATTCCTTCTACTATAAAATTTCTCTTATCTTTAATTTTTACTTGGTTATTTATCTTTCTATAACTGTTCATTACTCATAATTTGTCTAACCTTGTATGCGAGGCCAGTCCTCAGCTGATCTTTTCTTTGATCCAGAAAAAAAAATAAAAAAAATAAAAACTGCGAAAGCAAATCAAAAATTAGTACGATGGAATTGAATGTTTATGAGGTTGGGTTGGTTGAAGGGATGTTGCTCTCAAAACAGATAAAAGATGTTATCGCCGCTGAGATAAAGAAGGGGATGGTAGCTCTAAATATACAACCCCCGGTAGCCCCTGTCAAATTACTAAAGCAGACTAACTGTAACCTTTGTGGAGGAGTACATAAAACTGGAGCCTGTGAAACACTGGATGACAATGAGATAGAAGAACTAGAACAGGTGAACTTTGTTAGTAATGACGGGAGGCAGAATAATCCCTACTCTAATGCGTACAACCCTGGTTGGGGAAATCATCCAAATTTTTCCTGAAGAGATCAGCAAGGTGGTTCTCAGGGTCAACAAGAAGCTCAAACGAACCAATTTCCACCTAGAAAGGCTGCTTGGGAGAGTGCCATGGAGAAATTAGTGACAATCACAAAT
>NC_021164.2:37923889-37924462 GCF_000331145.2 Cicer arietinum
ATTTGCCTAGTGACACAGTTATGAATCCACGAAATTATGTCAATGCCGTGACAACAAGGAGTGGCAAGGTAAGTGAACAAGTACCACTTAAAGTCAAACAAAGTGTAAGCACTTCAAGCTCGACCCACTCAGAAGAAACAGTCACACCGACCTTAGTGGAAGAGCACACCACTCTTGAAAAGGAGGAAGAACCTGTGGTACAAAAAAGGGAACCACTGCCAAAACCAGAAATTCGACTTCCGTTTCCTCAAAGGTTAAAAAAGGAAGAAACAGAAAAACAATTCGGTAAGTTCCTTGATGTTTTTAAAAAATTACAAATTAACATTCCTTTTGCAGAGGCACTAGAACAGATGCCAAAATACGCCAAGTTCATGAAGGAGATTCTGTCGAAGAAAAGAAAAATCGACGGTGAAACAATGATGCTAACTGAAGCATGTAGTGCTATACTACAGAGTAAACTGCCGCCGAAGCTCAAGGATCCTGGAAGCTTCTCAATCCCGTGTGCCATTGGAAATAGAACTTTTGGGAAGGCTCTGTGTGATCTTGGGGCTAGTGTAAGTCTTATGCCCCTTT
>NC_021164.2:37927369-37939276 GCF_000331145.2 Cicer arietinum
GGATCTTTTTGACTATTGGGAAGTTGGGAGACTTGTGCCCTAGCATAGAAACTCAAAGACGGCCGTTTGTAACATCATTGGAGCAGTTTTATCAAGAATCATTCATGAATCCTTCTTGTTATTCTTCTCTAATCTCTATCTTTTTTATCTCTGTCATGAGTAACTAAACCCTATTTGTTAGGGACGAGTGTAACAAGATGAAACCCTTATTTTTATGATTTGATTTCTGGTTATATGAATGAGTTTTTTGAATGATTTTTCTCATCTCTGTGCTTAATGCTTTTTATTGCTTGATCAACATTAAAATGTTCTACGATTTGTATTTTGAAACGGAAGTGGACTTTACGAATGCTTGAGATGAGAAATTCATGAATTTGTAGTCTAGACATAGGTGCAGGTCATGAAACCAATTAAATTAGTTGCAAAGCAATAATTTATAGGAGAATTTCTATACGGTAATGCTTAATTCTAATCTTAAATCTACTAAGGAATTAGGGGTTACTTTGGAATTAAAGGTTCTGTCACTAAGACATTAGGGCAAGAATAATAAAGAGAATTCGGTAATAATTCAATAAAGGAATTCAATAACTAGGATCAAATTAGACACCAAGGTTGGATTCGAAGTGAAACTCATCCCTGACATTTTCTCAATTTATAAAAGATCAATTTTACTACTGCTGTCAATTTTAATTATTATTTCAATCAACTTGGGAACTTTTTGTTCAATTTTAGTAACTAAATATAATTCAATAGTAAAACGCAATCTTTGATTTCGACACTCAGTACTACCGTTTTATTATTACTTGCAACGATTCAGTACACTTGCTGAAACGCTATCATATAACATAGGATTAATCCGATGAATATTATTAGTAGATGTTTATTTATCTGTTTGTTTGTGTGTTTTACGCTATTTGTGATTACTTGTACTATGTGATGTTTGTAATACTTGATCTTATGATTAATATTGCTTAGTTATGAAGGTTGATTTTCTTAATTTATTCATTTTGGATGACAATGTGTGAGAAATATGAGAAAAATTGATTACGAATATTGAGGTTTACATAAGTGTTTAAGGTATTGATAAATGGTTATGATAGATAGTGCTCTGCCCATGACATTGATATTATAATAATGATACTTAATTAAAAAGTTAGGACTTATGAGGTCGGGATACCAACTATAACATTGGAGATCATATAGACTTGCATGAAAATTTCCGTCCTCTTTCACGGGAATGGGTGCACAAGGATGATTTTTTGGTTGAACTGTTAGAGTTCTCTTTATTATTCTTCTCTTAATGTCTTAGTGACATAACTTTTAATTCCAAAGCAGCCTCTAATTCTTTAGTGGATTTAAGATTATAATTAAGCTTTACAGTACAAGAATTCTCTTAATAAACTATTGTCTCTACAAATAATTCAATTGGTTTCATGACATACATCAATCCCTAGACTATAATATCATGAATTTCTCATCTCAAGCATTCGTAAAGTTCACTTTCATTTCAAAATGCAAATCGTAAAACAGTTTAAAGTTGATCAAGCAGTAAAAAGCATTAAGCACATAGATGCGAAAAATAATTCAATATACTCATTCATATAATTAGAAATAAAATTAGAAATATAAGGATTTCATCTTGAATTACAAGAAATAGAGATTAAAGAAGAATTACAAGAAAAATTTGTGAATGGTTCATGATAAGACTCCTTCAATGATATTAGAACTAGCCTGCTCGGAGTTTCTCTACTAGGACACAAGTCTCCAATATTCAAAATAGTCAAAAAGATACCTAGACAGTGAGAAAAATGCATTTTTATGCATTCTGCAGCGTGTCATGCACCCCAAACGCAAGCATTTGCGCTCTAGGCGCTTGTGTGCAGAAATAGGATGTGAAAATGTAAAAATGTGCCTCGGACGCAAGCATTTCCGCTTCAAACACTCAACATTTGTTGTCTGACGTTTACTGCATGTTTCTCCTTATTTGAATCTGAATTTGGTTCTGGTGTCTTCATGAAAGTTGTAGCTATGAATCTTATCTTTCATTTGCAAACTTCAACTATATGTTAACTGATAACACTTCATCATCTGCATATTTTTCATTATTTTTAGTTTTATTTATCTTTAATGATCAATTAATTTAAGAAGTTATTAGATATATTTTGTTGATTCGAGTTCTTGGATTTAATGACATGTTTATGTTCTTATTTCTTTGATTAAGTAAATTTTTTTCATAGTTTTGCGTTGTTTCTCACTTAAATTCAACACTGCACTAAAACAAAGAAACAACGCAAAACTATGAAAAAAATTTACTTAATCAAAGAAATAAGAACATAAACATTTCATTAAATCCAAGAACTAGAATCAACAAAATATATCTAATAACTTCTTAAATTAATTGATCATTAAAGATAAATAAAACTAAAAATAATGAAAAGTATGCAGATGATGAAGTGTTATCAGTTAACATATAGTTGAAGTTTGCATTTCGAGTAGTTAGGTTATAATCTTAAAGATATAAATTAAAAGATGAATTGATCTATGTGATATTAGTTTGTTTTGCATATGACATAATATATTCCTATTTTTTACACTCATCTCCATTTTTATAATTATAAGTAAATCATAGCCCCTATATTATTGTACTCCTATTTTACCATAGGTTATAATTTGTGAGACGCAATTGATGAGTGTCACGAATTTATAAATCATATCAAGCTAAATCATAGCCCCTATATTATTGTACTCCTTATTTTATTCATAATTTAAATATCGTGACCGGCGCACAAGCTATACTCCTAGCCTGGCAAGCCTATCAACTAACTTAACAATCAAACAACTAAACCGTTCTCTAACCATTTCAAATATATATATATATATATATATATATACTTTTTACTTGAAATTTCAACAGAGTATCCCCTGTAACTTCAACATTCCCAAATTTATAAAATCCCTGTTAAATTTTCAATTCAGTCACAATTCAAATAACATAATCTAATTGTTTAATACACTTCAAAATAAAACTTCTAGACTCGACATATTTTTACAAAAAATGGTCCTCGATCAAAGAGGCCTACCAAAAAGAAATAGAGTCGAGACTTGAGCTTACTAACAACTTGCTACTCAGCTGCCTGCGAATCTGGAAAAAAATAAACAACATGAAGGGGTAAGTCACAAAGACTTAGTGAGGAGACAACAACCACCATCAATTAGAAGGGAAACACAAAAGGCACGAATCGAAATCAAAATGAACAACCTTAAAATCATCAACAACAAAAAACAAGAAATAATTCAAACTTTTGAGAATCAAGAGGCGGCTTCATCTCATTGATAGCTCTTTCCTCCTAAGGGTGGCCTTTCCCTTAGGGGTGGCTCCATCTAACGGATAGCCATTTCCTCTCAATCTTGTAACGCATCATCACGTATCAATTAGGGAGCTTACATCGCGTTGATAGCCCTCTCCTCCTACGGATGACATTTCTCATAGGGGAGGCTCCATCTAACAGGTAACTCTCCCTAATCAAAATGAGGTAACTAGGTGCACCTAACGCAGTTAACGATTTAATAATTATAACAACGATTTCTCAAAATACGTATTTAAAATCATCTCATCGTAATTCATGAAAAACATACTCAATTGCATGACAATTCAATATTTAAATATTTTAACTTATACGTAAATCAAACTAATAACATATTATATAACAACGACCGTTAAATTAAATAATTGACGAAATCGAGATAAAATTCAAAGGTTGTGTTCCCCAAATTTTTCAATAAATACTTATAGAAAACAAGTAAAATAATAATAATAGCATTATATAAAAATATATGACAATGATCGTCGTCAACTCACAGCTATGGAGAATTGTCTAAGTTTGCTCTTCAACAACTCTCAGAGTAGTCGGCAGGGTCTCAGTTGACAAATCTGAGTATCAAAAATATTTCCAGGACTTTAGAAAAATTTATTATAAAGTTTAGCTAACTCAAGGAAACCATTAAATCATTTAAATATACTCTAAGCACAAAATAAGATTTTTACTCAAAACTACATTTTTCTATGAATTCATACTAGGATTAGAGTTGTACATTTACCTCAATGAGTCTCAATAAACAACTCTCAATAGATGGGTACCCTTTTCCTTCCTTAGAACACAAACCCTAACCCAAAAATCCCAACCAAAAGAGTTTGTAGGAGTCTGAGAAATTATGCTTGTGGGGATGTTAAATCCCTTTTAAGGGTTGAGGGTTTGAGTAATAGAGTGAGAAGGGAAGGAAAAGAAGGAGAAAAAAGCAACAAAAAAGGGGGAGAGGGAGTGTTCGGCCGAGAGGGAGAGAGAGAGAGAGAGAGAGAGAGAGAAGAAATAGGAGAAAATGAGAGAGTGAGATGGAAAGAGAATGAGAGTGAGTGGGGTTGAGTTTGTTTTTATTTATTATTATTAATTAATTATTATTATTATATATTTTTATTATTATTTTTTTTAAAAAAAAGACACGGACGTGTCAATGAGTCTATAGTGGTAGACAAGGACGTGACCCTAAAGTATATCCTTGAGGAGTGATTTATATAACCCCATAAGAGAAATCAAAAGATACAAATCTTAGTGTATCTTATATCTTTTGTTACATTGTACCGTCACTAGAGTTAGTCTTTTGTTGTAATCAGCTTTGATGTATTTTTAAAACAAGTTATATACTGATTTTATGAATATATGTTTATTTATGTCATTCCAGTTTTGGCATGTGTTATTTAATAAAGTTATAATTTTGAACGAAATTTTATGATTATAATCTTAAAGAAATTTGACTCGTGATCTTTGAGAAATCGAGACATTACATGAATAGTGATGGTAAAACTTTGTTGATTTCTATCTCAATTTCTATATAATCACCAAGAGTGTACTTTTCATGTCGTGGTAGAGTTGGTGGGCCAGTCATCTCTTCAAGTAATGGAACCTCTACAAGTAGTTTTTTCTTTATGTTTCAAGTCTCTGTTTTTTTATATCTTCTCTCTGATATACAATCCTACAAAAACTATACCTATAATGCAAACTTATGGGTCGCCGACGAACTATCATATACAATCATGCAAACACTATAGTCAAAAGTCAACTAATCGATTAGATAAAATACTTAAAGAATTAGTTAGAAAGATTTGTGAACCTAGAATTAATTAACTGTCACAGTCTCCCGAATTTTATATCTTAGATTTTCGGGTCTTTGTGACAATCGATAGTATATTGTCTTTTCACTTTATTACAATATAATTTTATTTCATCTGACCTCGTTATTTAAGATTCTATTTTATCCAAATTTAATTTCTTTTAAATAAAATCAAAGTGATGACCATATCTAAATAATGATAAATGTTGAGAGTAGAAAAGATGAAACCAACTTATTAATGTACCCCATTCTTGTAAAAAAAAAATGTATATTGTAGCCATTAAATTGAGGAACAGTGAACTGTTTAAACATTGTACTAAAATACCCTTAATGCTTTTGGCATGTCAAATTAGTCGAAAGTGAAGGAGTATTTGTACATGAGGACAACAAGGTCATTTTGAATTGTCATTTCATTGAGTAACGCGGAAATACAATTTGTTGGAAGCACATAGTTGAAGGGTGGTTCTTCATTCGACTCTTATCCACTCTATCCCATATATGTAAGGACCAGCATAGCAACCATTTTTCACTTCTCCACTTTTAAAATCATGGCCGAAGCTATCATTGGTTTCACCGTTGTCAAGTCACATATTCATAGCTCATGTCTTCATACAAAGAGATTTGAAGTGAACTCATCTTCAAGATGGGTAAATGCTCCTTAATTTTCAATTTCTTGAGATTCATATGCTTAGTTTCAAAGCTGAAAGATGAATGTGTATGTTTTTCTTTTGCAGCCTAAGCACCCTTCAAACTCTACCCTTTTCCACAGGTCATCACATGTAAGTATTTAAAATTCATCATTAAAAATAATTATATATTAGAGATTAATTTTCATTTTACTCGTATTTAATTTTCAATGATAATTCATTTTTTTTCTAATAATTATTATTATAGATGTAGCAAAACCATGTTTAGTAAGAATTTTAATGATTGTTTATATTTGTAAATAAGGTTTTAGAGGGCAAGAAAAAAAGAACATCTTTGTCTAAAGTGAATGGTTTACCAGATTGGCCATTGATGGCAATTATAGTAGAACAAATGGAAGGACAGAGAGATATTATAACGGAGAAAACAATTTGGCATCTTAGTGATCAACAAATAAAGAATGTTTGTAAGTTTCACATATTATAGCTCTTTGTATTTCAAACTAATATTAATGTTTTTCTTAGAAGTGTAAATTTGATTTCTTATTGGCACCTTTTAATCCTGTTTGCAGACTCTTGGTACATAATGTTCACCGTTTGGGGATGTTTATTCTTTGGTGCCATGAAGGTAAAAGAATTTATATGATTATATATTTGGTGTAAAATGGTGAAAACTAACTTAGAACATTTCATATTTGATTTAGGACCCATATTACGATTCAGAAACGTATAGGGGTGATGGAGGAGACGGCACTGGCAACTGGATCTATGAGAAGGTATTTATTTTTCATGTGACTTTGTTATATCTGTCACTAAATGACTAAAACAGGGGGCCACAAAGCAAACCCTGTACTTCATAGAATATATATAAAAAATTCCAGTTGGAAACACAGGAGAAACAATTTGAATTGTGGGTAATTTTGTGATTTTGCAGCAAGAGATAATGGAAGCAGAGGCCAGGGAGGCTCTGTGGCGTGAGGAGTTGATTGAGGAAATAGAACAAAAAGTTGGAGGGTTGAGAGAAATTGAAGAAGCTGGAAAGAAGGAGCAACTTGTCAAGTGATTTTCTACATTAAGTAATTTACGCCTATGCTTAATCCCATCCTTTAAGCAAGTGATCCTTCATTATTATGTATATACACCTACACCACTAGGACAAAAAATTTATGCTTCAAATGTACTGTTAAACCACGTTTTATTTCTTTGAATATAAAGTCGCAATATAAATTAATGGGGAGATGGATTTTTTCTTTATACTCGAATAGTTTATTCAAGACTTGCTTAGATAGCTAGTAATTTTTCTATGACTCTAAGGGTACATAAACCAAACTAGAAAAACAGAGACATAAAAGTAAAAGAAACGACATCGTTCTTTACATGTTGCTCCTCTGTTGAAATCCTTTATGGGGGAGATTATGTTAGGTACTTGATAGCAACACTAGCTGCTTCAGAAAAAAATATCATTAGCCACTTATTGATAATTAAAATCAACATTAAATTTAAGATTCTCTTCATTAGTAAATTCAATATGATCGTTTGAATTTGTATGAATCAAACCTATGTGATGATTATAATCACAATACTCACTGGCTAACAAGCTCCTTTTGGGGACAAATCCCAAAAGAAGTGGTAGAAAACCTTTCTCATTGACGGAAGTGGAAACATCAGAACTCGTGTTTGTGCAACAAGCAGTACTGATGAACACGACTGCTCCAACTATTAGTTATCCAACTTCTGCTCGTTCATCTAGTGCACACTCTCAAGATCTAAACGTCAACGAAGCTTTTGAACTAATGGCTAAACTAAAGTACCTGTTTTGTACATTTAGGGATAGCAACATAATCCGCACCAGCAGATATCCACCCAAACTGTTTGATTTAGGCGGGAAAAATCCGTTTTGATTGCGTGCGAATGCGAATTTTCCCAAAATTAAAATTTAGGAGCGGAGACGAGTTTGGGAGTGATGATCTATAGTACATATGTCTATCGTCAACATAGGTTTCTTTGTTGCTGCTCAAGTCATTACCAACAACTTGCGTATCAACGTATCTTTAATCAAGTTTGCTCTAAAAGATTACTAGATATTCAATCAAGAATGTAATGCCCATATTTTTAAGGGTAAGAGTGTATTTTCTTTTAAAATAATTTCTCAAATAAAATGTAATAAAACGCTTTCTCATAAAAGACTTGTAAATTTTTTTCTTGGTTTTCAATAAACTCAACCACAAATTAAAATATAAAGATAAAAATATATATATAGCATAAGGGCCCAACAACAAGAATAGTCTAAAAAACATCTCTAAGATATGCACAAGAAAATACATCGGGATAATGAGATCAAACTAGCAATCGCTCATACTCCTAGAATATTCTTGGTATACACCTACGTAGAAATAAACCCCTATAGTCATCCAAAACGTATGCAAAATAAGTTCATCGACACAAAAAAAGGCACAAGTGCTCTATGTACATGTCCTAATTTGATCATGACTAAAAACTACAATAGCACGAGCAACCCCAACACTTTTTACAAGTTACCCTAGATGTAATATCCCATTTATGCTTCAACAAAAAATTTATGCCCTTTCACATAAATTTCGTATTAGTATTGCAAATAATGTCAGAAATTAATAAACAAATACTCTTCAGAAAATTTAGGAGGTATAGTTTTTTGAAATAAATTTTAATTTAACAAACAATAAATTATGTTTTTCTATTTCTACAAAAGGCCTCAAATGTCAGAAAAGGGACAGCTACAGTTATCAATTTGTAACTTATGTTAACATATCAATAATACCACAAAATTTGTAAAGTTTGTGCTCAAAATGTAAATAAATGACTCTAGTTCCTATTCCAAAAATAAACATTCAAAAAGGATTACTACATTTAAAGTGGTGATTAAAATACTAAACTTAGTTAAAACCGGGATTGATGTTTCTATTAAATTTTAATACACATCTTAGTACAGTGATTTATTATACCCATAGTCAAACTTGTCAAAATCTATTGAGTTTTAATATACAATACACACACAAAAAAAAAATTATAGGAATAGTTTCATATTTTTACATTCATAAAAATCAATACATAAAATTTTAGTTTATTATGCACACAATCATACTTTTTTGAAAAACACACAACAAAATTGTTCAAAGTTGTATTTTGTAATAATTATGTTTGAAGGAACTTATAAAATTTTGAAATTATAACTGGAGATAGAAAACTTATTTAAAAATACAATACAGTTAATCCCATGTCAAAATTCAAAACCAATAAATTAAAATAATTCAGACACTGGGACTGATTCACATAAAAATTTCTGCAACGTAAAAAGCATTTCTACAACTATAATTATCATAAAATATAAAATAAAAATTCTTCAATCTCCTAACACTTTGAAAATCATTTCTAACCAAATTAAAACTTCTAACCATTATTTTTTTTAGATTTAACTTATTTTCTTTTTCAATCAATTTAATTAGAAATAAAATGACATTACTTTATACTATGAAACGACTTTACCAAAATTCAACTAACAATTTAATTTACTACTAACTTAATGGTAATAATACCATTACAGCAAAATAATAATCAATTATCTACAACTATAAAGATGTAGTAAACAATGAAAATGGCAAAATAAACAATGAAAGTAGAAAAAATAGTTTGATGACGAGTCTCTATCATATTTTTCATAATTAGTTCATGACTATTGAGCTAATTTACATCAATTTCAGTTTGCGTCTGAATTGACAAAAAGTTTGTTGTCGGAATTCTAACTCTCATAGAGATAATGTCACAATTCAATCATATATCAATTTTTGTGTATGAAACAACCTGATGTATTTATGTCATCCTCTAGTACTTCCATTAGAGATGATTATACATTTTTATCTTTCTTTTCATATGTTAATGGCTTTTTTCAGAATGTGGTGGTAATTAAACATCCCTTTTTCTTTTACAAACTAATGATATCACTTCAAGTGTTTTTCTTTTGATTTTTATGAAGTGTTAATCAACGAAGATCTATCAGATGATCATTATTGAGACACACTCAAGTGTCTTCTAATTGTGGATGAATTTCTTGGCTCATGGATAATAAAGGTCATCATTATCATATTTTTTAATTCAAATCATTTTCTTTTTACACCGAAGAATATATCTATTGGAAATAGAGTCGTTGAGTTATTTGTCATTTTTCAATAGCACAATGAGTCGTTGAGAAAGATGTACTATTAGTAGTGCCGTTTAGAGGAATTGATCTTCTTTGATGTTTTAATAAGTGGATCACTTTATATACAGATGATTTAAATGGTTTTGTCATTGTTGACTTCATTGATTTTTCATGATTCTCTCAATTTGCGATCTCATAAATATAGTACAATTACAAATATAATGTTAATACCCCTATAGAGTATAACATTGTATTATTAAGGTCCTTATAGACATACAACTAATTTTAGACTTACATAGATATTTTACTACCTTTATGAAATTAAAGTGACGCGTGATCACTTAAAAAACTTACAAAAGTTACATGATTTTTCTTCCAATATTGTTCATCTATGTATAATTATGTTGTCAAGCTGACTCTCATTATAAAATTTCTCTCATTTATATGTCCTTATATATATATATATAAATGAGTATGATAACAAATATTATTTTTTTGATTAAAACCTTTCGATGTTTTGAGTTGGTGGAAGTTTGTTATATCATTTCAAATATTTGGACAATTCTTAGATTACATATTTCTTATTATTAATTTACTATGTTTACCATATTCATCATTCTCCTATGAAATGTAAGGGTTTAAGATGTATGATTTTGGCTTCACTATCGGATTCAATTTCTACATTGTTTGAAACTTGCATTTGTTATACTATTTGGCTAAAAGTGCGTTTATAAATAGTTGATATTCAGACAATTATTATTCTTATATTTTATTAATTTACTAACGACCTCCAATTGGGAGAATTATTGAATTTTATGGATTGTATTAATTAATTAAATCAAATATATAATAAATAAACTGACTATTGTATTCTTTAATGCACTTATATATATTATAAAATACAAATGCCTCGTGATCTGTTGCGCTATTCTTTGGTTAATTGTTTGTGAAATTCATCTATCATTCATCAGAAACATGATCAACTGTTCTTCATTTACTTAAATTACAAAAATATACAGTATCTTGCTACATAGGTAAGATAGATATTAATACAACATAGGATAAAATAATTCACAAGTTAATAACTTCCTTTCACTTTTTATAACTCCTATTCATAATTAATTTTAATATATTTTTCACTTACACTATATTATTTTTGGATGTTGCATATGTCAGAGTAGTAAAATCTTAATGCAAATAAATCATATCAAGCCACACACATAGATAAATATTTTTCAATGTCAAATACTTAGAATAGTAAGATCAAATTATGAATAAAATAAGACAAGATTAAGTCCATATATATGTCTAGTTGTTGGTTAAAATAATAAAATTTGAAGCAAAAATTAATATATATTTATTTTTTCTTGGATAATTGGTTATGAAATTAAATTATTGGGTCTTATGAGGGCACTGATCAAATTCCACAATAAAATTAAAAAATCACCAACTGAAATCAACAAATATTTTTAATAGTTATGACATGACAAGAAAAAAAAACAAAACATTATATATATATATTGTTGAGACTCTAATTAAAGACTCTAATTATGATTCTAAATGTTGTGTTCTCCACGCTTTTTCAACCAAGATCAAATTAGCTATTAATACAAGGAAATCTCCTACAAATTACGAATGCATTTGTAAGACCCATAATTTTAAAGTATACTTTATGTATTTTTGTGTATTTTGGATTTTGGCTCAGAGGCTTTTTAGCCAAAGTTAATAATATTTTGGAGTTTATATGATCAAAAAGATATTTCGATGCCGTTTAGAATTACTCGTCGATAAATAAATTAAATTAACTGCGGTGAATCTTTTACGAAGAATTTAATGCGTTATGGGTGAAATGGTAATTTAACGAATATCTTGTTATCTTGAGATATTTGTTAGAAGTAATTAATATATATATATATATATATA
>NC_021164.2:37939938-37956841 GCF_000331145.2 Cicer arietinum
TTTCTCTTTGATTCAAAAACGAAGAAAAACGGTGTTAGGGATTTTAAAACCGTCAAACACAAACCTCCCCGTTTCATCTAGATCTAAGCTTCATTTCGCGAAGAGATAGAAGGGGAAGTTGTTCACTATCACGCTACGGTGCTAGTGAACTAAATTTGGAAGCGACGTTGCGAGCTGAGATTTTATCGGAATTACTCGCGCTACCGTGTTCGCACGTTAAAGCTAACGTTAAGGTAAGAGCTCCTTCCAAACTTCTAGTTTGCATTTAGGGACTTATCTGTGGTTATGTGGAAAAGAATTTTGTTAGGGTTTGAGTATTGATTTGGGGGAAAATGAATCTAAGGCTTTACGGGTAAAATCTTAGAGTTAGGTTTTGGTTATATTGATGAATGTTTCGTGGAAAATGAATTTAAACTCATTTATGTATGATTTTGAGTAAATGAAACTTGTTGTGTTTGAGTGGTGGATTGTGTTGATTTGTGTTCGTCGTATTTGACGTGTTCTTAATTAATACTGATGAAATTTGATATGTGTATGGTTGGATTTTGTGGAGAAATGAATTGATGTGTTTTGGTATGAGTTGTGGATTGGATCTGATAATAGGTTTGAGTTGTTTTGTGTGGAATTTGAAAACCATTAGAGTTAAACGAGTATTAAAAATGGGGAATCTTTTAATATCTCGGTTTACTTAATGTGTGTTTGAGAAAATCGTTTAAGTTAAACGAGTATTAAGAATGGGGAATCTCTTAATGTCTACGTTTACTTAATGTTGGCGTGAAAACCATTAGAGTTAAACGAGTATTAAAAATGGGGAATCTTTTAATATCTCGGTTTACTTAATGCGTGTTTGAGAAAATCGTTTAAGTTAAACAAGTATTAAGAATGGGGAATCTCTTAATATTTCTGTTTGCTTAATGTTTGTTGTGAAAATCGTTTAAGTCAAATGAGTATTAAAAATGGGGAATCTTTTAATATCTCGGTTTACTTAATGCGTGTTTGAGAAAATCGTTTAAGTTAAACGAGTATTAAGAATGGGGAATCTCTTAATATTTCTGTTTGCTTAATGTTTGTTGTGAAAATCGTTTAAGTTAAAAGAATATTAAGAATAGGGAATCTCTTAATGTCTACGTTTACTTAATGTTGGCGTGAAAACCATTAGAGTTAAACGAGTATTAAAAATGGGGAATCTTTTAATATCTCGGTTTACTTAATGTGTGTTTGAGAAAATCGTTTAAGTTAAACGAGTATTAAGAATGGGGAATCTCTTAATATTTCTGTTTGCTTAATGTTTGTTGTGAAAATCGTTTAAGTCAAATGAGTATTAAAAATGGGGAATCTTTTAATATCTCGGTTTACTTAATGTGTGTTTGAGAAAATAATTATGATTTACGGCCCTTCGAGAAGGGTTTTGGTTTGGAATTCCGAGTCCATGCATTTTGGCATATACGCATTGCATTAGGGTGTTTGGCACACGAGTCGTGTTTGAATCAAGTTTATGATTGAGTGTTTTGAATTGGAATTTTCGTGGTAATTGTGTTGGAATTGCTAAGTGTTATGTATTGATTATCGTGTGTAAGTGCGATGGATTGTAAAACTATTTCGAAACCCAATTCGTCGTGGTGATTGTGTGGGAATTGCTAAGTGTTAAGTTTTGGAGTTATGTATGAGTGTGATTGAATTAGTTTATGTATTTTTGGAAGAATAAGCAGGGAAATCGATTTCCCAATCGATTTGATGAGTTGCAGAGACTTCACAAATTTGACAAAATCGATTTGCCAATCGATTTCGCAATATGTTTTTCAAAACCTTTTAAGAAATCGATTGGCAGAAAGACAGGAACTCAGCAAAACTGACAAAATTGATTTGGAAATCGATTGACATTAATACCGGGGCTCAGTCATTCATTCAATCGATTTCCCAATCGATTGAATTGAGCCCAGAGTTCAAATTTTACAAAAACCCTTCATCCAAATCGATTTCCCAATCGATTGGCACAGTGGAATTTCTTATTTTGAGTTAGATGATCGATTGTTCAATTGGTTCATCAATGGATTGGCCACTTGTTTATTGCCTGATTGATTCAAGACTTACTTTGCTTTCATTTTTATTTTGCAAGCATTATATGAACTTTTAGCATATGGAAAACCCTTTTAAGGTGCATGCTTGGTTGAAAGGTTATCTTGTGCATTTAAAAATTTAAATGTTATGTGTTAACTGTTAATTTCGGTTGGTGACCCTTTACAACTATTGTGGAAATCTGGGCTTTGCCCTCAGATGAGAGCCAGGACGATCCTACCGGTTCGTACCCTACGGATGGGAATGTAGATGGGAATGCTTGACTGGAGCTATGTAGGATGATCTCACGGGGCGCGTTGAGATCACTCAGGGTGTATAGTTTTTTGGTAGGATGATCAAATTAGGTTGATGTATAGGGACTAGACGTCCTTCTTTTTGGGTTGCAGTATTTTAATTTGGAAAACTGTACCTATACTAATATTGTCTGTTTGACATTTTATTATGATGGAGTCTATGTACCACCTTTTGAAGTGTAAATACTTTGTATTCGCATTTTGAGAAACTTTTCCGCTGCTTGTAAATTATAATGACTCAATTATTTATCCAAAGGTATTTCCTTATTTGTTTTTCTCTGTTTTATTTTAATCTCTTTTGAAAAAAAAAAAATACACCCTCGCTTTGAAAATCAGGGTGTTACAGCATTTCTAGTACACCTATAAGAAATATACAGTTCTCACATCAGCAAAAGAAAGACTCCAGCATATCAAAGATTAAAAGCCATGACTCAAAGCAAAAATGACAAATGATCATTCTTCAGCATATCAACTACAGTATCCATAATGATAAACATTCTCTAACATGTTACAATTAATCTCCAGCATGCAGACATCATTCTACAACATGGTAAGAACAGTATCCAGAATGATAACATCGTTCTCCAGTATGTTAAACATCAACCTTCATAATGATAACATCATTCTCCAGCATAATAACAATCAATCTCCATCATGTATACATCATTCTCCAGCTTGTTTTGCACGAATCAAAAGAAAGTCTTAATCTGAATACATTAAGCACATCTCTGAGATGTTTATGTGCATAAACAAAGGATCATCACAGTCAAGAATGAGAAGCTACAAATCAGACATTATTATCAAAGAAGCCAAAACGCATAATGTTCAACTCAAGAACATTCATGGTTTAAAAAGTTTGGTCTTTGGTCAAATTTGACACATGACAGCTGGAAACTTTCTAACGGTCAAAATAGATGTCATCAACCTCCTTGAAGCCTATAAAAAGAACCCCAAGCTCAAGGAAAAATCAGAACTTCAAGTGCTAAGAAAATCCATCACTTACATACACTTACGTACTTGAAAGCTTCTCAACTGCAAGCAAAAGATTCAGTTTTGTTTTCCTCTTCAAATATTAGAATCACTCCACTAAATTGTTTTATCAAGAATCTATTCTCAAACACGAGTTGAGCATACTTTGATTCTACCAATATCTTTAAATCATTATTTAGTAAACTCAAGACTATAAGGGTTGTTTATAGTTTGAGTAGTTAAAAGGTGAATTGTAAAATCTTCTATAAAGATTGATAGGTGACTTGATTGAATCTCTTTCTGGGTGGAAAGGAATTGCTATTATAGATCAAGTTTGATCTGAACTAAACTATGTAAAACCAAGAACGTTCTCCATTTGAACGCTTAGTGGAAAATCTCAATGTTGTGAGGATTGGACGTAGTCCGAGTATGGTAAACCAAGATATATCATTATATGATATCTATTCCTTTATCTCTATTTACTTTCAGTCCTTTTTAACTATCAAGTTAAATAGATAAGCTAACCTACAAATTTCAACTAACCAAGAACATTCTCTTTTTTCTGTTTCCAAAACCAAGAACTTTTTTCGTTTTCTATTTTCAAAACCAAGATCAATCTTGAGTTATTTTCTTAAATTTTGAACAGGAAAATTTAAATAGGTGAATTTACTATTCAAACCCCTTTCTTGTAAATTGACATTGTTACTTCAATTGACATCAGAGCAAGGTCTCTAAATATTAAACACTTAAACAAGTGCTAGATAAAGATCTAGAAGAAAAAATGTCAAAAGAAAAATACATTGTTGAAGGAGGACATTCAAACAGACCATCTTACTTTGATGGAATAGAATACTACTTCTGGAAGAATAAGATGTAGTTGTTTCTTAAATCTCAAGATACATGAATGTGGCACATCATAACAGATGAAGATTTCATCCCAAGAGTTGAACAAAATGATTCAACCTCCGCTGAAAAGAAAGAAGTCGGCTGGACAGTTGAAGATAAAACTAAGGTACTCCTAAATTCTAAAGCTCAATTACTCTTATCGTGTGATTTGAGCAGGGAAGAAAGTGAAAGAGTTGATGAATGCACAACTACTAAAGAAGTATGGGACACACTGCAAAACTCATCATGAAGGAATAAGCCATGTCAAAGAAACAAGAATAGACATTGGCATAAGGAAGTTCGAGCTATTCGAAATGCATGAAGGAGAAACTATTGACGAATGTACTCAAGGTTCACAACTATAGTAAATGAGATGCGTTCTTTTGGAAAAGCTTACTTAATACAAGACAAAGTAAGAAATATCATGAGATGTCTTTCAACCAGATGGATGTCGATGGTGACAACTATAAACCAAGCCAAAAATCTTTAAGTGCTTGCATTAGAAGAACTAATTGGAACTTTAAGAGCACATGAAGTGATGTTACAAGAAGATAAATCAGCCAAAAAATGAAAAGCAATAGCCTTGAAAGCATCCCAAAAAAGTGTACTAGCACAAATAGATGAAGAATTAGAAGAAACTGGACAGAAAGATGATGATGAAGAAATAGACATTCTCACCAGAAGAATTAAAAGAATGTTGAAAGAAGAGACTAGATCAAGAAAGGATTTTCTAAAAAAAAAAAAAAGAAAGTCCCAAAACAGAAGTGGACAAAAGCCAAATCACATGTTTTGGATGTAATAAATTAGAACATTAAAAAGTTGAATGTCTTCTAAGTAAAAGACCACAAAAAAGTTTTCCTTTCAAAAATAAATCAATAATGGCTACATGGGATGACTGAGATGAATCTGAAGTAGAAAAAGATGAAGAAGCCAACACATGGTTAATGGCAAATGCACAAGAAAATGAGGTCACAAATTTTGAACCTTGTCTTATGTGTGAACAAATGGAAAAATAATTTGATAACTTGCTAAATGATTCAAACTTTCTTGTTCAAAAGTGTAGCTCTTTAAAAGAAAAATTATACAACAAAAAAGAAGAGAAAGAGAAAACTCATGCTATGAATGATTAACTTAGAGAGATCATTCAAAATCTAAAAGAATCTCGACTCAAAGATTTTAAAACTGAAATTCAAGAAAGTCAAGAACGGTCGACATTTCAAAAGGAAAACGTTCTCCTTAAACCTGAAGTTGAAATTCTTAAAAATGACTTGACGAATTTCATTAGAGCTACTTAAATCTTTCATAAAATCATAGGATCTCAAGTAGGAATATTCGATAAAGCTAGTCTTGGTTTTGATAAAACTCAAAAATCCAAAATGTATGAAAACTTTTTTGTTTCTGAAAGAAAAAATGGTAAATGCAAAATCAAATGTTCATATTGTACCAAGATTGAACATCTGGAATTTGCATGTTATTTTAAGAAAATAGATGAAACAATTAAGAACAAAAAGATCCTTAGAAAATAAGAAAATTCTGGAGCAAAAACAACGTAATTTCCAAATTTGAAAAAAGGTGAACGTTCTCCAGCAAATTTAACAAAAGGAGAATGTTCTGGAATTTTACCAAAACTATTTAAAACTCTATTTTCTAAACCTTTTCCAAAACAAACAACTAGATGTTCCTCCTTTTCCAAGATTGGCCACTCGGAATCAAAATGTCATATTAAAAAGGAATCAAAATTTAAAACTAACCCTCAAGGACCAAGACCAAGTGGCTACCTAAAGTTACAACTGCAGCATAATAACGTTCTTCACCAAACATTCTTCACCCTGCACCCCTACAACTCCAGCTTAAGAACGTTCTTCACCAAACATTCTTCCTTTCTCCTCCAGTCCACCTAGCCGCCCTTCCTTTTTTCACCACACATCCACTGAGGTATCTATCGTCCCTTTTCCCTTCAATCCACTAAGTAACATATGTTCTCAACTTCCATTTCACTCTAAATCAATCATATCACTGACTTTTATCTCTCCACAAAAAACCAGCTCATCCATCTTTGGAATAAGTCAGTTTCTCATCTTTCTCGACACCCCTGGTCCATCCATTTATCCCCCAACATCCCAGCCACTGCCCTTCCCACCATTGCCACTTCATGTGCAACTCTCTCATCCTTCTGCACTACTAATGCTCTCTCACACAACACTCTACCTTCTACCCCTAAAGACAGCTCCAAATTCCATGCTAAACATCAAAAAGTCTAGCAGGAGTCAACCAGCCAATCAATCTAGGCTGCACTCCAAACAATTATGGCACGACAAGAGCATCAAGATAAGGAGTATGCTACTCTACGGGATTGGATGGCAACTCAGCTTGCTCCAAAGCATGGGATTAATCCTCTCCTTTGAATCATCCTCCCTCTTTCTAGACTGTTCCGACACCTTCCAGATCTTCGTCTTTTGAAGGATCTTCCCCTTCCCTTTCTAAATAGGCTTTAATTTTCATTTTTTTCTCCTATTACTTTTTGCTATGACAAAGAGAGAGAGAGAGAGAGAGAGAATTAGTTTAGATTTATTATAATCTCGTATGTACTAACAAGTCACTTTGAAAATTGAACTTCTATATATTTTAATCAGTTTGAAACATATGCTTAAATTTTGTATATTCATCATTCTAAATGCATCAATGAAATTTTATTTTGGTTCAAATTTTGAAGCATATTTTGTGGGGGGGAGCTGTTAAGCTCTCTATGATTAAAATTAGAATCAAAATAAAAAACTAAATTAACATGTTTGCCATCATAAAAAAGAGGGAGATTGTTGAGGCAAAATCACTATTTAATGTTTTGATGTAAACAAACAAAGGTTAATAAAAGACCCTAATTATGATTCTAAATGATGTGTTAATTTAACATGTGCTTTTGAATGTAACAATCTGAGATAGGTACTAAGCAATGCAAGCAAAATTAGTTTAAAGGAAAAAGCAAAAAATTAACAAAAGAGAACCAAGAACGTTCTTGACAAATACTAGCAAAACCAAGAACGTTCTCCAAGTTTTTTCAATGCAAGGAAAACTCCTGCAAATTACAAATGCATTTTCAATACATCTACAAGGAATATACAGCTCTCACATCAACAAAAGAAACACTCCAAAAGATCAAAGATTAAAAGGCACGACTCAAAGCAAAAATGACAAATGATCATTCTTCAGCATACCAACAATAGTCTCCAGAATGATAAACATTCTCTAGCATGTTACAATTAATCTCCAGCATGCAAACATCATTCTCCAGCAAGGTAACAACAGTCTCCAAAATGTTAACATCGTTCTCTAGTATGTTAAACATCAATCCTCAAAATGATAACATCAATCTCCAGCATAATAACAATCAATATCCAACATGTGTACATCATTCTCCAGCCTACTTTGCACAAATTAAAAGAAAGTCTTAATCTGAATACATTAAACACATCTCTGAGATATTTACGTGCATAAACAAAGGATCATCACGTTCAAAAATGAGAAGCTATAAATCAGACATTATTATCAAAGAAGCCAAAACGCAAAATGTTCAAGTCAAGAACATTCATGGTTTAAAAAGTCTGGTCTTTGGTCAAATCTGACTCATGACAACTGGACACTTTATAACGGTCAAAATAGTTGTCATCAACCTCCTTGAAGCCTATAAAAGAAACCTCAAGCTCAAGGAAAAATCAGAACACCAAGTCCTAAGAAAATCCATCACTTACATACTTGAAAGCTTCTCAATCGCAAACAAAGGATTCCATTTTATTTTCCTCTTCAAATATTAGAATCACTTCACTGAATTATTTTATTAAGAATCTATTCTCAAACATGAGTTGAGCATACTCTGATTCTTCCAATATCTTTAAATCCTTATTATGTAAACTCAAGACTATAAGAGTTATTTATAGTTTGAGTAGTTTGTACAAAATCCTTTTATGTTTAAAAGGTGAATTGTAGAATCCTATCTAAAGATTGAAAGGTGACTTGATTGAATGTTTTTCTGGGTTGAAAGGAATTGTTGTTATAGATCAAAGATGATCTGAACAAAACTATGTAAAACCAAGAACATTCTTCGTTTGAACGCTTAGTAGAAAATCTCACATTGTGAGGACTGGACGTAGTCCGAGTTGGGTGAACCAGGATATATCATTGTGTGATGTCTCTTCCCTTATCTCTATTTATTTCCAGTCCTTTTTTTTATTATCAAGTTAAATAGATAAGATAAACTGTTGATTTTAACTAACCAAGAATGTTCTCCGTTTTTTGTTTCCAGAACCAAGAACGTTTTTCGTTTTCTATTTTCACAATTAAGATCAATCTTGAGTTATTTTCTTAAGTTTTTAACATGAAATTTTAAATAGGTGAATTTACAATTCAAACCCTCTTCCTTGTAAATTGACATTTCTATTTGATAAATAAACCCTCTGTTTGAACGTTCAATGGTATCACACACTCTAATGCAATGTCGACATTCCAGTACATATGATTCCGTAATATCACCTCCTCTACTAGGTTCCTCTCATGAGTTAAAGATTTGTTATCACTATTGAGCTATTGATTTATGTCATCCTCTAGTACTCTCATTAAAGATTATTATACATTTTGAGCTCTCTTTGATATGTTCATGACGTTTTTCAAAATGTGGTGGTAATTAAACATCCCTTTTTCTTTTACAAACTAATTAATGATATCACTTAAAGTGTTTTTTGTAATACCTCAAATTTTATAATAAACTATTTTATTAATTAAATATGATTTTAAATAATTAATTTGATGTTAAAATTATTTTATAATATATGTTAATAAATTTTGGGACAATTTTCATTATATGGGTGCTTTTCTATGATGTGTTAGTTTTATAAATATTAGATTAAATGAGCGATATAAATAATAAATATTATATTTTATTATTTGATATATTTTTTTTAAAAAAATAATAGTATTTTAGTGTAATATTTTAAAGAAAAAGATTTTATCCGATTTTACGTGTATATACGCGTACCCAATTAATGTAATATTTTTATGTACGCTTGACTGATGTTGAGTATGCACGTAGTTATATTTCAATTATTTATAACTATTTTCTATTTTTAGTTATTTTTTTATAAATAATTATCTTGAGATAGAATTGATATTGTGTTTGATTTCGTTTATTTTTATATACTTGTTATGACATTGTGATCTTATATATATTTATTAAGATTTAGTAATTAATATAAAGTGTTGATGTCATATTTATTTATTTTATAATTTCGACTATTCTCTAATTATGGTAATATTTTAATTTGAGGATTTGGAAAAATAAGTATTATTATAGGGATTATTTTGAATATGAGGGTTTTGATTATTAATGTATTTTAAAAAATTAATTACTTTAATTACTTCATTTTATAAAATATTTCTTTTGAAATATTAGTAATACGTTGGTAATTAAATTAAGTTTGAAAAAAAAAAGTGTTAAAAACAATAGTTTTGATAATTGTTTGTTTTATTTAAAAAATAAAAATAAATAGAAGAAATAAATAAAATTTGTTTTATGGATTAGATACATATTTAAGAGTAAAATCTAATAAAATAATAAAAAAAAATATTAATTGAAAATAAAAAGAATGAAGGGCATGAGAAAGAGAGAGTAACCTACAAAATAGGCAGCCGCACGTTGAGAGAAAAAGAAGAAAATTGATGTCGTTCATCGATTACTGTCCCAGAAAAATTTCTCCGTTTTCGTCCAAAATTCAGTATGTTGTTTTACTCATTTAGCTATTCAATTAAACACAATTTTCCAGATTTTCAACAACCCGAATTTCTCCCTAAAATACCCGATTTCTCCGTTTATATAATTCGTTATTTTGCACCGTTCTTTTTCACCGTAAGTCTGATTTGAGTGAAACCAACTCTAAAATGACCGTGTAAAAAGTGGTTATATTATCCACCGATTGGTTTTATGATTTATGGTAATTTTTCTTGACCGAATTTCGAATTTAGTTTTTTGAGTATGTTCTCATAATTTATTTGTAACGTTTACCCATAAACTGTCAAGTTAGATCGATTGAAGAACAAAGAGTCAATGAACAAATGTTGGAGGCTGATCGTGGCAGTCTGCTGTCGAGCCTTAAGGCAAGATTGTTAGACCTTGAAGGTATTCAGGTGTGGAATTCCTAGGTGACTTGGAGGTAGCACTCCAAATGTCGGGAGCTACCACGCAACACACATTTACCTCGACTGTCACGTAAATGTGTCTCGGTTTGAGTTGAGGGGATCTATGAGGACAGAGCCAATTTGAATTGTCCATCCACCGAGATGGTGACATAGTATCTGTTGAGACAAAATCTCTCAAATGATTTTAATGATAACAAAATTACTTAAGAGATTATGATTGTGGTTAATGACTAACATGTGCTCTTGAGTGTATTCATATAAGATAATAGGTTATTAATCATTAAGGCAAAAAGAAGATAAAAGTGATTTTGGCCTGAGGATGGAAAACCCTCGTGAGGATGGAAATTGCTGCAAACGTGAGGATGGGCTGCAAGTTGAAAAACTCCAGATTTGGACAATCTGATTTCTCACCAGAACAAATGTGTTTATTCAAATGCATAACAATGTCAAACATGAATAAACAAAGCATTCAAAAGTAAGAGTCAAAAGGTCAAAAGAAAAAGGTGAATATGGCTAGATCTAGCATGTAAAGGATAGGCTAGCAAAAGTGAAAGCAACCTATCAAGCATGTGCAAAGGTCAAAGTCTGAACATTTAATGGGCTTGCACGATTTAATTCATAAAGAAGTCAAGTTAACAAAAGGCAACTTGAAACAAGCCAAAAATGGAAGATCACATGTTGCTGCCAGATCTGATCCTCGGACTGAGTATGACAGTCCTATGTCATAGGGTGGCTTTTTCTCTCTTGTCAACATCACCTCAAAAGATGAAGCCAACCTAGACCTTAAAGACTTCGAAAAATGCAGCTCAGAAACAGCCTTGCACTTTGATTAAAGAGAAAAAGCAAGGACATGTCAAGATCAAAGCATGTGCTGCGTGAGGATGGTTCTGCCTAAGCCTAACAAGCTGAGTGGCAGTTCTGTAATTATGATGAAAACCTTGGATCCTTTGAAAATGAGCTCCAACGGTCATCAAGGGCTTGGATCTCTATAAAATGCATACAAGCTCTCCATTGAAAGACACACAACACACTTGCATAAAAAGATCAAGCATCTTAAAGCTTTATCTTTTTTGCTCAGCTTAGATCTAACGATTTAAAAATCCCATCCTCGAGCTAGCCATCCTCAGCGAGAGGATAGTTTTTAAAAACACTTAAAATAATTTTTAACATCAAAATCCCTATTCAACCCCCCTTCTAGTGATATTTAGCTACATCAGTATCAAGCCTCCTAACCAAGTACTTCAGAGTTAGAACGGTACCGCATTGTGAATTAGAGTCTAAGCTCATGCATAACATTGCATTTTATTGTGATTGTTTTGTTGTGATTAATATGTATCGTGGGAGGTGATAATTTCTCTTAAATGGTTTGATGTTATAGTGAAATTTATTGATTTTCCTTGAGTGATTTTGACTTTTTAATGTGATATTTTCTTGATGGAATATTTGTGTAATGATACGGCTCTATTATGATTGTTTGTGTGTTCTTCTTACTTGTATTATATTGTCATCATAATTTCGAAACTTACCTCTTTCGTTGTTTGTGTTTGATTGATTTGGCCATGCGTTTGCGAAATTGCAGTTATTACAGGTTAATGAATCTTGAAGTTCAAGTTTGGGAGGAACCACGCTCTGATAGGTGATACCGGAAATAAGGGCTTAAATCATATTTTACTTATTTAATTTGAAAGGAATTTTTGTATGAATATTTAAGAAGTACTATTAAATTTTTAAGTTAAATTAAGTAATAATACATAAATCAAGCTTATTGAGATTACACTATTTTAATTGAGAAAATAAGTTTAAAGTGTTTCTTTTGATTTTTGAGAAACGCGACATCCTAAGTTAAAAATAAAAGTTTTTATTTTCTTGGAAACATATTTTTATATCTGCTGCAAATTTTATAGAAATATAATAAAAATTATTATATATATTATTTTGGGGTTTAGGGTGTCACATTTTTCTTCTTATTTCCATGAAGTGTCAATCAACGAAAGTCTATCAGATGATCATTATTGAGACACTTTCAAGTGTCTTCTAATCGTGGATGAATTTCTTGGATTATAAAGGTCGTCATTATCATCTTCTTTAGTTCAAATCATTTTCTTTTTATACTGTAGAATATAGTCGATAAGTTATTTTTCATTTTTCAATGGTACAATGAGTTATTGGGAGAGATGTACTATTTGTAGTGCCATAGTACCATTCAAGGTTGTATTGTACTATTCAGAGGAATTAAGCTTCTTTGATGTTTTAACAAATGGATCACTTTGTATACAAATGATTTAAATGATTTCCCGATTGTTGTCTTCATTGTTTACTCATTCTTTAGATGTAATACCTTTATCTAGTTGAAGACTTTGTGAAGATTGTATCATTGAAATATCATTACCTTTCCTTTAGAGAATCTTGCTCAAAGGATCACAAAAAGTCTTGACTGATGGTTGACTTGTTTTAGAAATAAATGTTATTGTTGTAATCATCACTTTGTTATCATAAGAACAAAAATTGATTTTCCGTCATTGGCTTCTAGATGTTGAGCCCGAGTTTAAGCTATCAGACACTCGTTGCAAAGCTTTTGTTGACATTACTTTAGTAAATCCTCTGTTGCATGCAAGACACCCCCTTAAAGTTGATGGTGGATCCAAGTGTCATTCAAAGTATTCTTGACTTTTAGCTATAACAAGCGCATTTTGGTGACTGTCACTAGAAGTCAATATTCTTGTAGTGACACCATTTTATATAAGGTCAAAATTCATTCCATAATAATAATTAACTAGATTTCAACTCATGCGTTGTGCGGGTGTCTTGAGATTTATTTTCAAAAAATTAATAAGCATTAGAAATTATATGAATTAATCATTTATAAGTCTCATTTTTCATAATTTATAAGTCTCATTTAAAATTAAGCATTTATAAGTCTCATTTTTCATTTTGCTTCGTGAACTAACATTGTTATTAAACAAACCTTGTATCATAGTAGCATAAATGCAATGACTGAGATATCAAATCAAACATAATAGTTGTATTTACAATTTTATTTTACACAATTTGATGTGTAAATATCATCTCAAAATAATAATAGTTAATTAGATATGTATGGATTATAGGGAAGGAAATGGACAATACGGTGCTAGTCACGTCACAAAATAATAACTTAAAAAAAAATATTAAAAGTGACATTAGCATCTATAAAATTCACAGGGTAACTAAATAAATTAAAAAATGATTTGAATTGATAGTAGTAATTTATTTTATTTCTACGATAATAAGCTTTCTTAAAGGAAAAAGTTTGAACTAAAATAAATGTATTACATAAGTGCAGCTTAAGAAAACATTTATAAAATTCGATTATGAAAATATGTGCATTTAGAATAAAATAATTCTAGAACCCATAGAAACTTTGTTTTCACTGTATTAGTATGAAAAGCAACATCATTGTTCAAGATAAGTACTTCATCCATCTCATTTTAAATATCTCATTTGAGGTGGGTACAATTCTTTAGAAAATGATTAGTTGATTTAATTTCAATGATAAAATGTTTTATTAATTGCAATTAGCGGTAGTATTTTATGAGTTGAAATATAATAAATAAGAATATTAGTGGAAAAAGTAATTAGTTTTGTTTTAGTATTGTAAAATGACAAATAATTTGAGACACAAATAAATGACAAATGAGGCATTGAAAATGAGATGGAGGAAATAATTGTTTTTTCGTAAACTTGACTTGTTAGAATGGAATAACAATTTATAAATTTGTGACAAATCTAAAATATTTGGTTAATACCTAATTTGTAGCATTCACTTGTTCATCTCCAGCTCACGTGCCACTTGTGTCGAATCTTTCTTGTTGAATTATATGAGGCAAAAACAAAAAATATAATGTCATTCATGATACAATTATAACACAAAAGGAAATATTGAAATTTCATTTGGAGAACGCAAAGTTAAAAACATGAATTATAGGTTGTAAATTATCTTATAGAAAGATGTGATGTTATTATTGTTCCTTAATTATTTTGGGAACTTTAGTTTTCCAAGAATAGTATAAATTTCAACCATCGTACGGTTGATTTATTGCGCTAAAAAATATGCATTGTAACAATGGATCTACTTTGAATGATGGAAATTATGAACTATCAAGACCTTATGATTTTTTTTTTTTAAAAAGGCCTAATAAAAAGTGATTGAAATGAGACCAAATGTATAGTGTTGGTATCTACGGCCTCGAAAAATCGGAATGTATTAGTTCTTTAAGAAATCAAATCAGAATTATACGCACAGCGGAATTTAAATTGTGGCATACAAGATTAGCAAGTTCAAGTAGATTAATATGAGATTAACCAAGGTGCATGCAAGTCAAAATATCAGATTAAACAATATTACTTATCACAGAATATGTTTATCATGCATCTAATATTAATCACATATACAGATATTGCAAGATAGATAATTAAAGGAGTTAAGGGTTAGAGAAGATTGCACCAAGAATTTATACTGGTTCAGTTGTCAACTTGACAACCTACATCCAGTCCTGAAAATCCAAACGGATTTCAGATTTTCTTCTCCAATAGAAAGAATCAATTACAGATTGTCCAGTTTCATCCCCGAAACCTATCTATCTTAATGATCTCTTTCCTATTGATGACCCTCTGATCCTTGTAGATACTCGTCAATCTAACACAGAATCACAGTGCGACTCTTTCTTGTTGAGCACTCTCACCCAAGAAAGTAGCCACCAGTTTCTAGCTGGCTTTCTATCAACCCTTTGATCCTTGTAGACAATCGGCAGCCTAACACAAAATCAAAGTACGACTCTTTCTTGTTGAGACCTCTCACCCAAGAAAGTAGCCACCAGTTTC
The DNA here is from genome assembly GCF_000331145.2 of Cicer arietinum. NCBI lineage: Eukaryota > Viridiplantae > Streptophyta > Magnoliopsida > Fabales > Fabaceae > Cicer > Cicer arietinum. Next base: position 37,955,205 of record NC_021164.2, read on the forward strand.
TAGCTGGATTTCCAACGTTCGTTTTGGTTCAAAGATTTATTACAGAAAGAATAAAAGACGTAAAACAAAAGAGTCTTCAATCTTTATAAATGTTGCTCTTCACAAATCTGGATATTCATGGATTGTTCTTGAGCACATTATCATTTCTCTTAGATTGTCAACAAACTGTATTGAGATCTGTAATCACAATTATGAAGTTGTTAGTTTGTTGCCATGAACCGTTTTTGAGAGCATAAGAGAAATTATGAAAGATATGAAAAAGTTATGTAAAAGTTCTTAGAAGTTATGAGAATAAAGATTGAAAGACATCTTATATAGTTTCTGAAAAACCAACTACGAAATCGATTTCCCAATCGATTTTGTAAAGTTATAAAATGAGCTAAATCGATTTGCCAATCGATTATCGCGATCTTGGTTTTCTTTAATCTTGAAACTATACAAGCTAATCGATTTACCAATCGATTCTTTAAAACAACACTTTTCAGCAGAACATGTCCAGACCTGTCGAAATCGATTGCCTAATCGATTTCTGGGAAACTGTTTTAATAAAACTATTTTCAATCGATTACTCAATCGATTTGCCAAACTTCAGAGTTCACTGTGTTTTCAACAAGTTTATTTCAATCGATTTGCCAATCGATTGTTTTCAAAACAGTGGCTCAGGTTTTTGATGTCAATCGATTTGTCAATCGATGTGATTCAAAATAGTGATTCAGTTTTAATATCAATCGATTTGCCAATCGATTGTTTTCAAAACAGTGGCTCAGCTATTTGATATCAATCGACTTGTCAATCGCTTTGGTGTCATGTTCCTGAAAAGTTTTTACCTGGTGTTTAGTTCAATCGATTTGCCAATCGATTGCAACCAAACTTTATCAAAATTAAAGTGTTAACAATAGATTGTCCAATCGATTGTATTTGTCACAGGTGAGGTTATTTTTCAAATGATACTTTGTCAATCGATTTGCCAATCGATTTCCTCAGCACTGGAGTGCCACTGTGACTCATCCAATCGATTTACCAATCGATGTGTTACCATCAGGTTTGATTTGTGAAATGTTCAATCGATTTACCAATCGATTACTCTCCAAATCAGAGGCTACTGACTTGTGCAGTTTTCATTTTTAATTGATCTAATCGATTGCCTAATCGATTGCACATTCACAAACACTTAAGATTTCCTTACACCCTTGTTATGAAATCGATTTCCCAATCGATTTACATATTCAGAATTCAACTTTTGTTGATTTCTTGTGTTCCAAGCAATTTGATCCAAGTGTGTAGGGTTTGATTATGGTTCCTGAAATCTTGCTCAATTCAAATATTAGATTTATCATGCATTGTATGAACATTGTTGAATTATTAATTATGTCAAAATTAGGAATCAAAGGATCAAAATCCAACAATCTCCCCCTTTTTGGCATAATTGACAATTCATACAATTGTAACTTGAGCATATCAAACCATTTCAAAATCATACCAAAGAAACCAATTCATAGCATTAAATATGTACCAATACAGATCATCAGAGCATGTGTCAAAATGTATCAAATCAGCATTACATTATTAAGTATCAGAGCAAAAACAAACAACATCAGATGCTCCCCCTTAATAATGCAACAACAAACATATTATCA
>NC_021164.2:37958184-37960037 GCF_000331145.2 Cicer arietinum
AAGTAGGCAAAATCCAGGGTTCTGCCCTCATGGATTTTCCTTTTCAGAAACTCTGCTGGAATGGTAACTTATGCATCTTTATCCTTAGGTGCAGGGGTTTTCTTAGGTGGGGTGATGTCACAGGCTTCTTTTTCTTCTGAGAAATCTCTTTCATCGCATCAGCCAAGAGCTTCTCTGATGGTGGTTCCTTCCTTTTCTTAGATACTTCTTGATTCAGTGCAGGTTGCTTGCCCTTGTCCTTGGCAAGGATCTTATGCGTAGGAATTGAAATTCTTTTAGACACAGTAGGTGGAGGTGTAGGAGTTCCACTTGTTGAAGATGATGAAGGTGAAGGGGTATGGGCTTGGGTCTGTTTCACTCGAGCCATGGTTGCAAATAGAAGAGATGAGTGAAGATAGAGTTCAGATTGAATGCAGATATCAGTTGCAGAGACAGAGCAAGAAGATGAAGCAGAGAAAGAAATAGAGAAATCTGGAAATAAACAGTGAAGAAATCGATTTAGACCTGTTTCTTTTTAAACCTTTGAACAAGTAAATCGATTGATCAATCGACTATGTTTCCGTTTCTGAAAATCCTCAATCGATTTGGTAATAATGACCTTCAACGGCTAGTGAGAAATAGTCACAACGGTAATATTTCTAATCGATGTCCAAATCGATGTCCAGAGTTACTTAATCGATTCCCAAATCGATTATTTTAAACACAACAAAGAACAAACGTGAAATCGATTACCCAATCGATTTAAACAAAAAAAAAACTTTCTGATTGAATGCCATTGACTCTTTTCCTGTGTCATCAATACAACTTGGTTGACCAAACTTTCTTCATTTAACTTCATTTAATGTTAAAGACAAGACTCTCAAACTTGTCTCCTTTCACGTGTCTTGAGCATCCACTTTCAAATACCAATCTTGCTTGGTGGATGTCAAGCACACCTACAAAAATAATTAAGTTTTGGATCTAGGTACCCAATTCAAAGTGGGTCATGGGGGGTCAGTTTCAAACATAGATTTCTTTGCTATCCAAACTTGCTTCCATCCTCTATTGGCTAATTTTTTAAATGTGCAATTTGATACAAAATGTTCCTTTCTGCAACAGAAATGACATTTGCCATCAAAGGATGAATGTTTGTTTAGTTTAGTAAAGATGTCATACATACTCTTAGCAATAGCAGATTTTTGACCATGTTTGACATTTCTGGTTTGCATATAACCAATACCATATCTATATTTATTTCTTTTAACATGCATATTTGGTGTATATCCTAAACCAGATTTTTCATGAACATGTCTTTGATTGCTAAGTATGACATTCAGTTTATCTTTACTATTAGCAAATTTCAATAAATCAGATTTTAATGATGCAACAGTATTCTCAAGTTCAATGCATCTTGCAGATTTTTCATGTGAATCCTTTTTCAGTTGTTCACATAAATTTTCAATTTCTTTATGTTCATTTTTCATTTGTTCAAGCATTTTCTTTGTGCTCAACAACTGTTTTATGGAATTCACATAATCATCATGCAGTTCATTGAAAGCTTCTTGTAGCTCATCATATGTTGGATTAGATTGTGAACTAACCTCATTTTCTGATTCTGAATCGGTATTTGCCATGAGACACAAATTGACTTCTTCTTCATTAGAAGAGGCAGAGGATTGTTCGTTGTCACTCCATGCAATATATGCCCTTCTGGCTTTGTGAGCTGGCTCCTTGTCTTTAGTATTTGTAGTCCTATTTTTGTATTTCATCTTGTGACAGTCAGACTTGATATGACCAGTTTTACCACATTCATAGCATGTAATTGTCTTGTTTTCACTAGTCTTGGAGCTAGATGGCTTCCTGAATTTGTTGTC
>NC_021164.2:37962724-37972912 GCF_000331145.2 Cicer arietinum
AAAACAGCAAAGCACCAAGACATCACAAATAAAGAGCTTAAACACCTAATCTCCTAAAGTGGGCTGGTCCTCACTATCATCTAGGGGAGAGGTAGAGACCGCTGTATTAACCTCAGCTGGTGTCTCCTCACCGTGAGTCTCAGACGGATTTAGGGGATCTGGTTGTGGTTCTTCAGTTGCTTGTCGACCAATATCTGCTATGTCTTCAAATGATAGCTTGAGGCCTAGGTGCGCTTGAATTGTAGCAACATCCTGAACAGCTGATTTCAGAGATGTTTGGATAGATGTCAACGTAGCTTCCATCCTTGCATTAGACTCTAGCAGTTTGGCATTGTGTGCCATTTGTGCTGCCATAAATTCCATCAGTTTTGCTACATATGCAGGAGGCTCAGCTGCTGATTCAGAGACTTGTGGAGGAGTTGGCTCAACATTTGGCATTGGCCTAATCCAAATGCCATTCACTTTCTTCAATTTCATCTGATTTACAATTGCTTCACCGAAGATGAGGGTTGTCTTAGCAGATTCTTCATTCACAAAAGACACCTTGAAATGCTTAAGTATCTTTGTGATCAGCTGTGGATACGGCAACATAATTTTACTTTGCGAAGCTTCTAGCATATGCCGTAGCACAATCCAGGTCCAACTCATCTGTAGCTCTTTGGATAATCCCCATAAAAGTAGAATATCAAGCTTCTGAACCACTGCGTGATTTCCTGATCGCGGTACAAGTATCCTTGTTATTGTGTACATGAGCATCCGTTGATGTACTTTCATCTGTCCAATTGGCAATGAGATGGTTTCAACAAAACCATCAACCATGATATCTTTTACTGCCGTGTGCCTGTCCAGTGATGCTTCCCAACCTTCGTCAGCTGCATCCGCATCAGAACTGCCATCTAAAGACGTTCCGTGGAATGGCAATCCTGTCAGTTCAGCAAAATCTTCAAAGGTCATTGATAACCTTTTACCTTTAATCTGAGTTTTGAATCCCTTATCAGTAAGCTTGAAGTTTGCATAAAACTCCCTTATCAGTTTTGGATAACTGTCCAAAGTAGATGAAAGAAAACCTTCAAGACCATGAAATCTCAAATGATCTTGGAATGTGAAGCCCTCTGTATCAAAGTAGGCAAAATCCAGGGTTCTGCCCTCATGGATTTTCCTTTTCAGAAACTCTGCTGGAATGGTGACTTCTGCATCTTTATCCTTAGGTGCAGGGGTTTTCTTAGGTGGGGGTGATGTCACAGGCTTCTTTTTCTTCTGAGAAATCTCTTTCATTGCATCAGCCAAGAGCTTCTCTGATGGTGGTTCCTTCCTTTTCTTAGATACTTCTTGATTCAGTGCAGGTTGCTTGCCCTTGTCCTTGGCAAGGATCTTATGCGTAAATTAGAATCAACATAAATTAAATAAATTAGATTTTTTTTTTATTATTATTGATATTGTAAATGAAGGATAACATAAAAATTATGTAACTAAATGTTAGGCATAAAATGGAACACGCATTTCCAGTTGCTAGCAATCCCATGTGGAAGAAGAAGATGGTCATGAAGGAGAAAAATATAAACATCAATTGCATTTCATTAAACACAAAAAAAAAAAAAAAAAACAATTTTGTTATACTCAAATTGGAGAAAAAATTAGCGTAAACAATAGTTCATGTCTCGAGGTTGTGGTATCGTGTGTTCTTGGATCTTGGTTCAACCAAGAAAAATAGGATAAATATTTGGATTTACATTAAAAACGGCTACGGAATAAATTTACATTTAATAAATGATAAATAGATAATAGAGAAACGTTTAATGCATTATGAACTATTATTAATGTTTGTTTATTGTTGAAATTTTGGTTCAGTCGAGAAAAAAATGGATAAATATTTGGATTTACATTGAAAATAGTTACGGAATAATTTTACACTCAATAAATGATAAATAGATAATAAAGAAACGTTTATTGCATTATGAGCTAGTATTAATGTTTGATTATTATAATATACTATAATAGATAATACATTGAGAAGTAGAACAATATTTATTCCATAATAATAATAATAATAATAATAATAATAATAATAATAATAATAATAATAATAATAATAAATAAAATATTACTTATTCCACAAATAGTATGAAATTTTACTGCAAAACCTTTTGGTCAAAATTAAAAGATTATTATATTATACGCTAAATACCACCTGTGGTCCCTTAACTTAATATCAGTTAACGTTTTAGTCCTTTATTTTTTTTCTTCCCGATTTGGTCCTTTATTTTAATTTTAAGTGACAATTTGATATTTTATGTTTTAAAATGTCAAGAATATTATCCTCATTTTTTGCAAAATTCAAAAAACTCATAAAAAATTTAAAACAAAACTCATAAAACTAATTATCATCCTCAATATAATGTAATTTCATCAAATTCATAACTTAAATCTTTAAATAGACTCGTATTTTCATCTCCAACAACATCATATAAATAGTGACAAATATGAGTTTATTTGAAGATTTGAGTTACAAATTTGATTAAATTTTGTTTACATTACAAAATATAATTAATTTTATAAATTTTGTTTGAAAATTTTGATGAATTTTTGAATTTTTGTAAAAAAAAATGATAACATTGTTGACGTTTTAAAACATAAAAGATCAAATGGTCACTTAAAATTAAAATAAAGGACCAAATCGGGAAAAAAAAAAAGAAGATAAAAGACTAAAACGTTAATTGAAATTAAGTTAAATGATATACCAAATTAATCTGAATATTATTTAATACTTAATTGGTCAAAAACATTAAAAATTTGGAATTTAAAAAGCACTACACGGGTCGTAGCCTTCAAGTGGGCTTTGTTGATGAGTATCATCTTCTTGATGTTTCCACCACCTTAACCTCATACTCCTATCCAAGTGAAAATACAGTTATGCACTTTTTACTATCTATAAAATCCTCAAAATAATTTACCATTCCTTTTTTTACTCTTTACATTCGAAAGTATCCAAATCTTCGAAATCCAGAAGTGAGAACCATTCGAAGTTTTCAAATCTTCGAAACCCAAAAGTAAGTACCACTCGAACAATTCTAGACTTTCGAAACAAATTTTTTCTAGATTTTCGAAGGTTTCAACCAATCTGAAACTTGCGAAATAGAAAGATTTCAGATTTTTGAAAATTTCAAAATTATACTTTTCTAGATTTTTCGTACTTTCAAAATTTTCGAAACAAAACATTTCAGAAATTTCAAAAGTTTAGAAATGTTAGAAGCATTCGAAATAGACCTTCGTAGCTTTTCTAGATTTTTCAAACCTTCGAAGCTTTTCTAGTTTTTTTAAACCTTCGAAACTTTCGAAATAGACCTTATCAGAACTTTCGAAACTTTGGCATTGCTAGAAACGTTCGAAATTAACATACCTTCGAAGCTTTTATATATTTTTCCTTTTTTTTATAATTATTGATATAATAATTATGTTAACTAAATTTTGCAGTGCCTTGAACCAAAAGTGCGTTTGGGAAAATTATCTGCACTATTGCTAGAGGCGTTATGAGAGGTTATAAGGGCAATAGAGCAGATAGAATTCCACCTACATCATCACACAAACGACGGAATGAAGCAAACCGTCCACCTCATTAGTGTCGTCGTAGACGTGATTTTAGAAGCGAGGATGTTCAAGAGGATCTCCCTGAGCCTGCATAGATGGATTATGAGGAATATGATGAGCAGTATGTTGAAGAGCCTAAATAAGAGAAGATGCACGAGGATGTTGATGAGGCTGACTTAGATGTTGATGAGACTGACTAGGATGTTGATGAGGCTAACCAAAACATCTAAGAGTAGGATCAGCAGCCTGGATTCTTCGGAAGACCATTGGTGACATCTGTGTTGACACTGTATGAACACCATGTGGCTCGTAGGATATGGGAAGGAGAGGTATATTTTAATTAATTAATTTTTTAATTAAGAATAATTATTTATCATATTTAGTATATTTTTTAATTATACTTAAAAATTGCTTTTTTTTTATTTATTATGAATAGGTATTTGTTGTCATGTTCTTTAATTACTCATAGGATAATGGCTCGTTAAAGGTGATTGATTACACATGGTTTGAAGCTGAAAATGTTTGCTGAAGTTCCTGTACTAGATGTTGTACAACATTGGATTCGAGAATTTGGACTGGTACATTTGTCTTCAGCTTACTTGACTATGGTTGATGCTGGTGTGATGTTTGCCTTTGTAGAAAGGTGGCATAGAGAGACCAACTCGTTTCATTTTCTATTTGGAGAGATGACCATCACATTGGACGACGTCACCACTCTTCTTCATATCCCACCTCGAGATAGATTTTTCGTTACACCAGTAAATATCAACACTAATAATGATGCGAGAGCTGCACATGAGTTGTTAGGTGCAACTAGGGAGGAAAGCTTTGCAGAGATTAATTATAATAATTGTGTGCAATATAGACTGTAGTGGTTGCTTGATTTATATAGACGTCTCATTCAAACTGACATGTTTGAGTGTGCTATTAGAACGCATCTTTTGCATTTATTTGGCAACACTATTTTTGCCGACAAAACACATACTCGTGTGGAGGTGAAATACATTAGTTTGTTTTTTGATTTTGATCGTTGCCGCGGTTATGCCTGGGGTACCACTGCATTGGTTGTGCTATATGACAATCTTGGAGATGGAGTTGTTCACGACACTAGACAGTTGGGAGGTTATATGACCCTATTATAGGTATATAATTTATATTAAGTCGTTTCATTTATTTATTTATTAAGTTGTGTTATTTATTTATGAAGTTGTATTTTTAATTTACTAAATTGTCTTTTATTTTTGGTGTAGTGCTGGATTTACGAGCACTTTCCTAGCATCTATAGTGGAACGGTTCATGCACATCTTTCAAAAGCATGTAGGTGGACTACAAAATACGCTAGTGAAGGAGGACTGATAACATACCGGCAGAGACTTGATGTTATGTTACTCGAGGATGTAATGTTTACACTATACAATGATAATCACATAATCATCCCTTTGAAGCAACTTTGATGTTTTCTGGATACCTTCGTTGCAATGGAGTTTCAGTCCCATATCTATCGGATCATGTGTTCGACAGTTTGGTCGTATTCAGTGCATTAGACGTAATGTTTCTCGGGTGTTAGACATTATAGATTTGGAGTGGCAGAATACTATGAGAGCATGTATATCTACCTTTCGGAGGCTATATCCTCTAGTGACGTTTCCTGGAGAGGTTACTGCAGACTACTATGCATGATACATAAATGTTTCACATCTTCTCATCCTCCATCCACCTATTGATGCTCCACCTTCCAATCCACCTACTACTGCTCCATCTTCCAGTCCACCTACTGTTCCACATAATCCACATGGTACATCATCTTCTGGACATGTTGGTCCATCATCGACACGAGACCGTAGAGCAGTTGAGCTTTTACATAGAGCCATACAGTTGGTAAGTCCATATGGTGAAGTTCATGACATATTAAGTGAGTTAATATGCATGTTCCTTGGAGATGATTAATGATTGTGTTATGTATGATAAATATTTTGTGTGATGAATTTCTATTTTAATATTTTGCGTTATCTATAATTTTCTATTTTGAGTTAATCCGTATGTTCAACTTTAACTTGTTACCAAAAAAAGAAATACATTCAACTTTGTATAATACATTCTAATAATATATTCTAATCTTCATTTAATGAAATACAAGATGACTCGATAAATGATGAATCAATGTGTTCCCAATGCTTAATACGTCCTACATAAGCTATTTCTCATGTCTTTGCACAATCACTATAAAAGTCTCTCCATTTTTGTGATGTATATGACAAAGTACAATCAGACATCAATTTGATTTGAACAAGAAAATATTAAATATTAATTTATTATTAAACACTACTACGTATCATAAATTTTACGTGTACCCAATGGCTTTCTTTGACGAATCCAATTGCTATTAAAGAATTAAGAGAAGAATCCTTTTATGGTGCTTTGTTTAGCATAAAGAATGTCATATTCAAATTACGAGACAACGACACCAATATGACATTATATCTTGTTGCTATCACATAACTCAACTCTACTATAGTCATCCACTTATCTTTTCCTTGAGCACCCAATGTAGAATTTTTCAATGAGTTTCACACTGTTTCAACGCTGTCATCGAAAACATTGGAATAAATTTCCTTGATATACAATAATATAAACTTTGATAAAATGGTGAATTATACTCATGCTCAACATGGATGATGGTTTTCTGAAAACACGATTTGATGGAACATATTTGGTTCTTCAACATCATATTCATAGCATCCCAACTTTTACACAAGTCTTCATTACAAGTTTGCAGCATATTTTTCAATCTCCAATGAGGTGACTCAGCTCTACAAATAAATTAAATAACACAAATTAAAACAAATCACATAAATTACTAAATCATATTTTCTAAATTAAAACAAATCATATTTAAGATATACGTGTTGGACATTGTGTTCCCCAAATGCATCACTCTATTGGTCCATGCCATGACAAATCTTTCTTTGTAAGGTCTGAACCATGAATCTCTAACATAATCAACAAAAAGGATAATATCGGCACACACTAGCTCAAAGTGTTGCAAGTCATGATCATACTCCTCCACACTAGTCGAAAATACAACTTTTTTTCCATAAATTCATTACTTCATCTTGTCTATCATTTCTCACATATTGTTTACATCTTGCTCCAATATTTTTTTCAATATGAAAACGACATAGCAAATGGATTGAAGTAGGAAATACAACACTAATAGCATTTATCATGACATGATCTCTATCTGTTACAATAACTATAGAAAATAAATTCCCAAAGACGAACAATTGTCTTACCTTTTCAAATGTCGAGATGAAGTTATCTTGTCGTTATTTTTCCAAGTAAGCAAATGCAACCGAAAATGTCAAACTAGTAGATATTACACCGACAATTTCAAGTAATGTAATCGATATCTATTTGTTTTGTATGTGCTATCAGATATCAAAACAAAATGAAACATGTTCAACAATTTTATACAATCATGATGCGTTCAAAATATATCTCTTAGAACATCTGAATTATCCCGTCTTCTTATCCAATGCACATAATTTTCATTTATTATTAACTTCAAGAGATAATGCACTTATTGTGACACTCTAAACCTCAAAATAATATATATCACATTTCTATAAAATTTGCAGCGGATAAATAAAAATATGTTTTCAAGAAAATAAAAAAATTTATTTTAAATTTAGGATATCACGTTTCTCAAAATTCAAAAGGAACACTTTAAACTTATTTTCTCCATTAAAATGTTATAGTATGTTTTGACCAATGATGGCTAAGGATTGCTTCGAGTTTGCCAAAAGGTGTGAAGAATGCTAAAAACATGCTAATTTTCAACATGTGTCTGTTGCAAATTGCATTCTATTATTAAACTTTGCCAATTTTGAGGATGTGCTTTACACTTTATCGACCAAATCCACCCAACATCTTTGAAACGACATAAGTATATCTTGGTTGCTGTAGATTACTTTTCGAAATGGTGTGAGGCCATTCTCCTAAAAAGAAGTGGAGTAGAAATATGTCAGATTTTATCAAACATCATATTGTATGCCATTGTGGAATCCCTCAAACAGTAACCACATATAGAGGAACGGTGATTGATGGAAAAAATATGGCCCGATATGTGGAATTAAGAAACATCAAATTGCTTGCTTCAACTCCTTACATTATTATGCTAAAGCTAATTGTCAAGTATAGCCTGTTAATAAAATCTTGATCAATTTGATCAAAATGTTGGATTTCAGAGGAAGAAAAACACAAAACTAGATGACAGAATAATGAAAGAGAACTTATTTTTTTCATGATTAATATACTTACTAATACAATGTTTAAATAGTAAAAGAAACTTAACTAACAATCTCCACTAACCACGTCTAAGAATCCTAAGTTAGTGGTATCACAAATTTGCTCCTAACTAATAGCCAAAAAATCAGCAACAGACTTTTGACAAAGTCTTCCAACTAAGTTACTAATTTTCTATGACTTTTATTCAGCTTCCTATGTGCACATATGAGCTTGAATTATGTTGCAACACCACCCCTTAATTCAAACTCATACATACCAATTTTCTCCAGAAAGAACTGATGTTTGGCTTGAGCTAAAGCCTTGGTAAACAAATCTGCATTTTGAACGTTTGTGTTGCAGAATCTTAGAGCGACTGTTTCCTCTAACACAAGCTTTCTTATGAAGTGATGCTGAACTTCAATATGCTTGGTTCTTGCGTGAAATGCTGGGTTTTTTGTCATAGCAATCGCAGACCTGTTATCACACCAAATCTCAGTTGCTCCTTCCTGCTCACATCATAAATCTTTCAACAACATTCTAAGCCAAACAGCTTGTCTTGCTGCTGCACCAGCAGCTACATATTCTGCCTCAGATGATGACAGAGCCACAGTATCCTGCTTCTTTGAGCTCCAAGTTATAGCTCCTGAGCCTAAACTGAAAACTGATCCTGGTGTACTTTTTCTATCATCCAAACTACCTGCCCAGTCATTGTCTGTGTAGCTAACTAACTTGAACTCACTGACATGTTCATACAAGATTCCAAAGTGAGTTGATCCTGCAACATACTTCAGGATCCTTTTTGCTGCACCTAGTTGTTGCTTTGTTGGAAAGTGCATGTATCTGGATACCGCACTTACACTATGAGCAATGTCAGGACGCGTGTGAGTGAGATAATTCAGACCTCCTACAAGACTGCTGAACAACTTTTCATCAGCTTTTCCTGTGCCGTCCTCCTTCTGCAGCTTCTCATTAGGATTCATAGGAGTTTTGACAGTTTCACATTTTTCCATTGAAAATTTCTTCAGCAAATCCTCTGCATACTTCCTTTGGTATAGAAATATTCCATCTTCACCTTGCTTTACTTCTAGACCCAAGAAATACTGAAGCAGTCCCAAGTCTGTCATCTCAAATTTCTCCATCATTGATGCTTTGAACTCATTTAGCAGCTTCTGAGAGGAGCTAAAATAGATGATGTCGTCCACATAAAGACAGACAACAATGAATCCATTCTCACCTTCCTTTTTCACATAGAGAGTTGGCTCATTCTCACTTCTCTCAAACTGATTTTGAAGAAAGAATGAGTCAATCTTGGTGTACCAGGCTCTTGGAGCCTGTTTCAGTCCATAAAGTGCCTTTTGCAGCTTGTAAACCTTGCCTTCTTCACCATTTTTTACAAAGCCGAGTGGTTGCTCAACAAAAACTTCTTCTTGTAAGTCTCCATTGAGAAATGCAGATTTTACATCCAGCTGAAACACATCCAATTTCCATTGGGCAGCCAAAGCTAATACCACTCTTACAGTTTCAAATCTTGCCACTGGTGAGAATGTCTCCTCAAAATCGATTCCTTCTTGCTGTGCATACCCTTTTGCCACCAACCTGGCTTTGTGCTTCTGAATACTCCCATCTGTATTGAACTTAGTTCTGAATACCCATTTAAGTCCAATAACATTCTTTCCTTCAGGAAGATCAACCAATTTCCAAGTCTCATTTTTCTGAATTGACTCGATTTCCTCCTTCATTGCATCTTGCCATTCAACTTCATCTTTAGCTTCATCAAAACTGGTTGGATCTGCTGCCATCAGTGCAAAGTCATAGTTTGCATACAAGTCAGCAAGAGTCATGTATCTTCTTGGTGCAGAATCATTTGATGAACTTGATGATGAAGTACTTGAAGAAGGTGATGAGCTGTGATTTGAAGATGATGGTGTTGTAGGAGGACTTGGAGACTGCTGATCATTTGTTGGCATAATTAAGTCCTCTCCTGAACCATCAGACCCTACTATTTTTTGCTGAATACTGTCACCCCTTTCTCTTTGCTCCCAATTCCAGCCTGCATTCTCATTAAACACAACATTCCTACTGACCATAATCTTGCCAGTAAGAGGGTTATACAGTCTATATGCCTTGGATTGAGTAGCATAGCCAATAAATATACATTTCAAAGATTTATCATCAAGTTTAGATCTCAAATCAACCAAAGCATAAGTTGTACAACCGAAAACTCTTAAATGACTTACAGATGGTTTTTTTCCTCTCCATACTTCAAATGGTGTCATATTCATGACCGCCTTTGTAGGAGAGACATTGAGGATGTAC
>NC_021164.2:37972937-37999889 GCF_000331145.2 Cicer arietinum
TGTTCTTAAGGCTTTCACACATAAACCAGATTGTTTCTCAACCATAGCCTTAAAAATCTTGAAGTTTTCGAAGGCTTCAGACTTAGCCTTTAGAAAATAGACCCAACTCATTCTGCTGTAGTCATCGGTTATGAGCAAGAAATACTTACTTCCACCAAGAGAAGTTGTCTGGATTGGTCCACAAAGATCAGCATGCATCAGCTCCAAACATTCACTTGCTCTCCAAGCTCTACCACTAGGAAATGGTCCTCTTGACTGCTTTCCATATAAGCATCCTTCACACAACTCAAGCTCACCAATTTTAGGCAGCCCTTGCACCATGCCTTTGGAACTCAAAAGCTTCAGTCCCTGCACATTCAAATGACCATACCTCAAATGCCACAGCTTGGCATCATCATCTCCTTTAACTGTCAGTGCTTTGCTCACATTGCCAGATAAATCAAGAGGGAACATTCTATTTCTCCCCATAACAATCTTTACTATAACTTCTTTCGATTTCTTATCACAGATCAAACAAAAATCGTTCTCAAACAGTACTGAATATCCAGAATTGAGTAATTGACCCACACTCAACAAATTGTGAGCCAAATTTGGCACATACTGCACATCATATAAGAGCTTAGTGTTTCCTTGCTCAGTTTTGATCGCAATCGTGCCTCTTCCTTCCACTTCAAGTTGCTTTCCATCTCCAAGCCTCACCTTGCTCTTTAAAGATTCATTCAGTTCTCTGAACATAGACTTGGCACTTGACATATGGTTGGAGCATCCACTGTCAACATACCACATGCCACCTCCTGCATCATTGCTAGCTGCACTTTGTGCTAAGAACAAGTTTTGCTCATGCTCCACGAAATTGGATTTTTGATCACCCTTTTGTTCATCTGCGTCTTTCTTCCAGCAGCTAGCCTTTGTGGCCTGGCTGCTTGCAATAATAACATTTGAGTGGACCCTTATATGATTGCTCTTTTCTTTCCTTATTCTGTCCTCTTCCACGACCCCTTCCTCTTGAGCCAGCTCTTCCTCTACCTCTTCCACTAAATTGCCATGTCTTTTCCTTGTTTGAGGATTCTCCTTTCACATGGAATGCCTTCTCTTCCTTCTTCTCACCATTTCTATTGAGCCTCTCCTCATGAGCTTGCAAGGATCCCATGAGTTCTTCAAAGGTGTACTCTGCCATGTCGTTTGACTCTTCAATAGCCGCTACAACATGATCATATTTGCTTGTGAGACTTCTTAGAACTTTTCCAATCACATGCTCATTGGTCATTGTTTCTCCATATGACCGCATTTGTTGTACCACAGTGGATACACGTGACAAGTATTCTTGGACAGATTCTTTGTCTGTCATTAGAGCTGTTTCAAACTCTCTCCTGAGTGATTGCAACCTCACTGTAATCACCTTCTTGTCACCTAGATACTCTTGCTTTAGAGTATCCCACGCCATCTTGGATGTGGTTGCTGAGGCAATTCTGAGAAAGATTTCATCATCCAAGGCCTGTTGTATCATAAACAATGCCTTGGAATCTTTATTTCTCTTCTCTCTCAATTGCTGAGCAGGTTCTGGAGATTGAGCATCATCAAATCCTTCTTCAACAAAACCCCACAGTTCTTGAGAATTGAATAATGTTTGCATTTTCAAGCTCCAAAAATGATAATTTATGCCTTTAAAGATAGGCAATTGTGAAGTGGCGATTCCGGATCCGTTGTTCTGCATTATGAACAACCTTTTCACTCTCTAACCCGTGTTTCCCCTTGTGTTTGAGTGCTCTCTCTTCTCACTCAACACTTCCCTGGATATGAACCCGGATAATTAGTTTGCTCTGATGCCAAATTGTTGGTTTTCAGAGGAAGAAAAACACAAAACTAGATGACATAATAATGAAAGAGAACTTATTTTTTTCATGATTAATATACTTACTAATACAATGTTTAAATAGTAAAAGAAACTTAACTAACAATCTCCACTAACCACGTCTAAGAATCCTAAGTTAGTGGTATCACAAATTTGCTCCTAACTAATAGCCAAAAAATCAGCAACAGACTTTTGACAAAGTCTTCCAACTAAGTTACTAATTTTCTATGACTTTTATTCAGCTTCCTACGTGCACATATGAGCTTGAATTATGTTGCAACACAAAAAACATATTGACTTCAAGCCTCAAACTGGCATGAAATATTAAACCATGTACTTTGGCCATATCAAAACTCTCCTAAAGGTGCAACTGGCACCACCCCTTTTCGATTGGTGTATGGGCAAGATGTTATGTTACCAATAGAAATAAATTTGCAATCTTTGAGGATTCACTTGAAAAATTATTTACTAGTGTAAGACTATTGGAATATGAAGTATGATGAATTAGATTGTCTGACTCAAGAGACGATGACAACTTTAAACAACATTGTTCGATAGAAAGAAAGGGTGAGTAGCTTTTATGACTAAATAGTTAAAAAGATAAACTTTCAAGTTAATAAATTGGTTTGGAAAACTGTTCTTCCAATCAATACCAAACAACGTCGATATGGTAAATGGTCTCCCAATTGAGAAGGTCATTTCATTGTGGATGTATTTTCAAATAACACCTATTTGATTTGAGAGATAAATTCGAGAATAGTAAAACATTGTCCTTAAATGGAAAATATTTAAAATACTTTACACCACATATCCAAGAAATAAAACAAATTAATTCATACAATAAGTAATGTCCTGAGGGCCATAAAATCTTCATCAATAATAAACATTTAAACAAGTTAATTTCAAAGTTGCCGATTACATCTCAAAAGTAGAAATTTCCTTCCAAGCTGTCAATTCTTCTCAATAGTAAAATATTTGGAGTCCAGTAGTTTTAGATTGAGTCCTAGAAGATGTTAGATTTGAGGTTCGACCTACTACTTTGGATGAAATAGTAGTCAATATTTACTCTTGTTGGCAATCTCCTTCTTGATTTCATGGTTTCGAGATTTAAAGTTCTCATGTCTTTGCTTCTTCTCAATAATGCAAGCTCTTGTATTCAAGATTTCTTGAAGATGAAGTTCAACGACTTGATCAACTTTAACTTTGTCGTCAATGGTTTTTCCTAAATCATTGTTAGCCTTGGACATTTTTTCGATTATTTCAATGAGAGCTTTCATATCTTCGAGTTGCACTGACGTAAACAACTTTTCATACACAGAAAGTTTAGATTTAAAGTAGTCCATTGCACTTAGAAGTGATAAACCTATTGTAAAATTCACTCTGAGGTCATGTTCGAAGGCAATTTATCAAATTTATTCTTGAATCAGGGACTCAGTCATCACTTCAGTCTTCGATACCTCACTAAAATGTAAGCCTTGAACGTTGGATTCATTTGAAGTACCAAAGTAAGAGATCATATCATCAATAGCAGCCAATGCATCTTCATTTAGTAAATTTATTATAAAAAGCATTTACAAATGATCCAACTTCACTGCAACTTCAACATCGTTTGATTCTGAGGTCTTTTTTAAGGCTACTCCTTTTATGTAACACCTAAAATTTAACTATGAATCTTGAGAAACTTTTGTAAATAATGTAGATGAAACTGAAATTTTTGTTTTAAACTTTATAAGTGTTAACAAATAAAGAGAATATTTTTGTAAATAACTTAGTATACAAAAAGGTTTACAAACTTTTAAACAATCTTCAAAGGATACTTAATTAAACAATAAACTCTAATCTAGACTAAAGACGTCATTTGGCTCCGACTCATGGCATTGAACAACTTATGAGAAATTCAGATACTCCTCATACTTCAAATGTTTACATGTTACATGAAAAACATCACCCCAACATAGTAAGCATAAAACTCAGTAACATGGGTTAAAAAAACAATTAGAGACATTTCTCAGTCATGCCGATGTGCTAAGCATAAAATACCCTCTCAACAAACTATACCTCAATTTAATAAAATATTATGTCTTCATAAGTTGTACTCAAATACATCTTCTACCTTTAGCCTCAAGGTTTTCAAACAATATAAGCCAATAAACATGATTAATCTAATGACTTAAACTCTACCTACACGTAAGGCCTAAAGACTAAATTGGTTTCACCCAATTCCCTCTACTTGAGTAACTTTTTTCGATAAGATTGGACATATAGATGAAGAGTTAATCTAGTTAGAAATTTAGAAATTTAGAAATTTAGAAATTTAGAAATTTAATTAAAATATAAAACCATTTGAGATTTTATTAAATGATAACTTTTTTAAAAGCTTAATATGTCTAGTTTATACATATGATTTTCATTTTGTTTGATAGGTATTGAATTAGTACAGTTTTATAAAATAAGGTATATAGGTACAAAAACGGAGTAGCAGACATTTTCAAACTTGTAACTCAATATTTTCTATTAATTTTCAAAGTATTTTAGTGAAACCAATGCCTATTTCGAAAGTAATTAAGTCTAGATTCAAATGAGACATAAATCAGCTCAAAAAAATATATATCGGAAAAGTTATGAACAAAATACCAAAGCTCTGATTTGCAAGAGCTTTCTTCGCATTGAAAACTGATTTGATCTTGCTTGCTGAAAATGATAGAAACGTGGAGAATGTTCTTGGTTTTCCAGATTATGCCAAGAACGTTCTTAGTTTTCTAGATTATGTCAAGAACGTTCTTGGTTCAGTTTTTTTCATTTTTAGATCTTTCTTTAAATTGATTTCTCTTGCATTTGCTTTGTACCTATCTTTGCTTTGTACCTTTATTTGTTTACATCAAAACATTAATTTGGGATTTTGCCTTAACAATATCCCTCTTTTTGATGATGACAAATATGTTAATTTAGATTTTAATTTTGATTCTAGTTTCAATCATAGAGAGCTTATAGCTCCCCCTCAGAATATGCTTCAGATTTTTGTATCAAAATATCATTTCATTAATTGCATCTAAACGCATATTTACATATAGAATGTAGGCACAGATTCAAACAGTTTTGAAATATGAAGAAGTACAATTTACAAAAGGACTTCTTAAGTGCATATTAGATTAAAATAAAGCTTAACTAATTCTCCCCCTTTGTCATAGCGAAAAGGAATGAGAGAAAAAAATGAAAAGCTAATCCTATTTAGAGAAGGAGAGGGAAGATCCTCAAGATGACGACGATCTTGAAGGTTCTGGGATAGCATGGAAGGAAGGAGGAGGAACAAAAGGAGGAGGATCAATCCCTAACTTCAGAGCAAGTTGGATAGTCATCCATTCCCTTAAAGTTGCAAACTCAATGTCCTGATGTAGTTTCCCATGCATGATAGTCTACAAGGCAACCATGATGGATTGGCTGGTTGATTCCTGCTAGACTTTTTTATGCGTAACTTGGCTTCTGGAGCTATCCTTGAGAGTAGAGGGAAAGGTGATGTGAGATGGAGCAGCAGTAGTCCAGAAGGAGGAGAACGTGGCAAACGAGGTGGCAATGATGGGAAGGGTCGTGGCTAGTGATGTTGGGGGACAGCTGGATAGACCAGGGTATTGAGAAAGTTAAGAAATTGACGAATTCTGAAGATGGAGGAGCTACTCTTTTTGGGGGAAACAAGGTTGGTGATATGATAGAAGTAGTATGAAATGGTAGTTGAGCACACATGTCAATCAGTGGATTGTAGTGAGGAGAGATGGTAGGTGTAACAAATGATGTAGGTTGAAAGGAGGAAGGGAGAATTGTAGGGAAGAACGTTCTTGAGCTGCTGGTTGGGGAGGGGGGATGGAAAACATTATTTAGTGGTTGTTTGGATGGGGTAGGATGGAGAATGTTCTCGAGCAAGAGGAGGAGAACGTTCTTGAGCAGATTGTGGTGTATAATGATGTGGAGAATGATCTGGTGCAGGTGGTGGAGACTGTTCTCTTGGAACAGTAACGAATGCACCATATTTGCGCACTTGGCGCTTTCTTATGAGAGAGGTGGAGGGAATTGTATATTTTGGAATGTGTTTTGCTAAATATTGCTTCTTCATATGAGACATATTCTTTGAAGAAAAATTTGAGATCTTGATGGTGGAGGTCTCAGAAGAGAGATGAACTTCAAAATACCTAAAGATTTTTGACAAAAGCATGCCATACGGGATTGTATTTTTCTTGTAGTTCTTCATCGTGGCAGCGATCATATGTTGAAAAATGATGAAAGGTAGATTGACCCTCTTGCACTTGAGGAGATGATGAATGATCATAGCATTGTTGTCAGAGACGTACTCATGACTTCCATAGTGTGGTCAGATGAAATGTTTGCTAATGTTGTTAAACACTTTGCAAATGGGCTTTAAGGATGTAGAAAAGTTGTTTTTGCAGCTCTTCTGAAATATTTCAACAAGCACCTCCTTCCTGTTAAGATTGAGAACTGAGTATCAGTTCTTTCCAAAGGTGGAAGGTCCATCAGTTGGAAGGTCGAGGATGGTGACGAGAATGTCAAGGTTAATTGAATCTCAATACCCTTGAGAGTTTTCACTAGAAGTAAAAGGCCTTCACCATATCCGTGTAATAGCAATCAGAGATTTGCAGAAATTGGGTCCCGGCAAGTGCATCTGTATGGTTTTTGATAGAGGTGCCTTCGATGAGCAGATTTTCAAGCAAGAAAACTCTACCAATTCCAACAGGCCGCTCAACCCATTTTTCAGCATTGGTTTTTTGAAGGTTTTAATGGAATGAATGGAGGGAAGCATATTTTAGGGCCAGATTTGGGAGGGTGAGTGGGAGATGGAGAACTTTCTAGATGTACATAAGGAGGAGCAGAACGTTCTGGTGAATTAGAAGGAGAATGTTCTTGAGAAGGTGGAGAATGTTATTGAGGCTTTTTCTTGGGAGCAATTGTTTTTCCTTTTTGAGGGTTTTTTTAACTTGTTTTTGGCCACAAACTAGGCTAGAGTGATGGTTGTTTTGACCTTTAGATTTTGTTTCGATGGGTTTTGTTGGAGAAGGTTGAGAGGGTTTAGGTTTTAAAGTACCGATTCCAGACGATACCCTCATGGAGTGTCTCTTTGGCTCCGTAAGTTTAGGGAAGGATGAGCAAAGGTGAGGAAGGATTTCGTTTATATTTTGAGTGGCTCATTAGAAGAGATGGGGGAATACGGTTAACAATGGGTTGAGAAAGATAGGGTTAGGGTCGGAATCTTGTTTAGGGCAAGATTCAAGGGAATAAGACAAGTAGTCTGAAAATATTTTTCAGAAAATTCATGAGGAGCAGTCGGTCTTGGTGGAGATGAGGATGAACGATTGTGAAATGGTTAAGATGAAAAAGATGATGAGGATGAAAGTGCATTAGGACATGCATTTTTTCGGGCAGTCATTTTAGTACGAGTCATTTCAATATTTTGCTGAAAAATGGCTTGAAGGTTTTGAGAAGTTTGAGTGTTTCAGTTTTTGGAAGAAGAAGAAATAGTTTTATGGAAGACGAACGAACGGGATGATGATTTGTAGTTTTTTCATTTTGTGGGGGAAAGTGAAGTGACTGATTGGTGTTGGAAAAGAGGAGAAATGACAGTGTGGAAGTTACTTTTGCAGACAAGAAAATGTGTCCCATTAATGCCACGCAAAAGAGCGTTTGCTGATTTTTGAGGGAAAAAAAGGAGAATGATGCGCGCTAAAGAGCAAAACGGATAAAGATGCGCTCATAAAAAGTAGAACGTTTAACGTTTTCCGTTTATGCAAAAACAGAATTAATGCAAACTGATTGGATTTTTAATAATTCTCAATTTTTCCTTGATAAAATTAAAACTTTCCTCTACAAGGAGCTTGGTAAAAATATCAGCAAGTTTTTTTTGAGTATCAACAAAGATTAATTCAACTTACTTTTTTATTCACATGATCACAAATGTACCGATGTTTTTATTTCTGTGTTTGGATCTTGAATGTTGAATGAGATATTTTGACAGATTATCACAGTAAATTGGAATACTTGAATATCTTACAGAGTAGTCTTCAAGTTGATTTTTTATACAAAGAACTTGAGAGCAGCAACTCGCAGCTGAGACATATTCAACTTCGGATGTTGAGAGAGCAATTGATTCTCACAAAAGGAAGAAAAAAAATCAAAACAAAAAGAAAAAAAATCAGTTTGTGTACTTTGATAAATAATTTATGCTTGGTTCTTTTGTAAATGTTTGAGAATCTCCACAATGAAAAGGTGAAGAAAAACAAAAAGTGGTAGAATAATTATAAAATATATGCCTAACTCCAAGTAGTAAAGTCTACTATCCCAAAATGTCATACTCTTATCTAAGCCCCATTATAAAGTCCTCAAAAAGTGTGTTTGCTGCATTGTGATTGCTAACTAGAACTTTTTCAAGCTTATGGTAGCGTGATGCATGATCTAGAATTTGAGTGATAAATTCATAATCCTTTCTAAATACTTGAGAGAAATTTTGTTGAGATTGTGTGAAGAGAGAGTTGAACTTGATGAATGAATGCTAAACTGTACAAATTGGATTTTTTATTTTGTAAGCAACCATAGAGCATGATGAATGTTTTTTAGTAGCTGGAACTTTGAGATTTGAGTTTGATTTGATTTGAAAAATTGAGTTTCGGTTTTCTTTTAACTGTACCAAATCTGAAATTAATTGTTGTTTGGGGACAAGCAATAGATTAAGTTTGGGGTTGTGATGACTCTTCATCATATGCATATTTTTCATTGATTTTAGTTTTATTTATCTTTAACCATTAGTTAATTTAAGGAGTTATTTGATATATTTTGTTGATTTTAGTTCTTTGATTTAATGAAATGTTTATGTTATTATTTCCTTGATTAAGAAGAGATTTTTCGGAGTTTTGCGTTGTTACTTTGTTTTAGTGCAGTGCTGAATTTTGGTGAGAAACCAACATGACATATGTAGAGTATTTCAACCATATTTGGAGTTGTAGATGTCCAATTGAAGTAAACCAGTGCAAATGAAGGCTATAATCCATAACTACAACTTTCATGAAGACATCAGAACCAAATTCAGACTCAAAAGAGGAAACAAATGCATAAAACGTCAAACATAAGAAATTGTGCGCCTGGGGCGCGTAGCGCGCTTCTGAATGTATAAAATCACATTTTTCTCACTTTTTAGGGATCTTTTGGACTATTATGAAGTTGGGAGACTTGTGCCCTAGCATAGAAACTCAAAGACATCCGTTTTTAACACCATTGGAGCAGTTTTATCAAGAATGATTCATGAATCTTTCTTGTAATTCTTCTCTAATCTCTATCTTTTCTATCTTTGTCATGAGTAACTAAACCCTATATGTTAGGGATGAATGTAACAAGATGAAACACTTATTTTTCTGATTTGATTTCTATTTATATGAATGAGTTTACTGAATTATTTTTCTCATCTCTGTGCTTAATGCTTTTTATTGTTTGATGAACATTAAAATGTTCAACGATTCGTATTTTGAAACGGAAGTGGACTTTATGAATGCTTGAGATGATAAATTCATAACCCTTTCTAAACGCTTGAGAGAAATTTTGGTGAGATTGTGTGAAGAGAGAGTTGAACTTGATGAATAAATGCTAATGTGTACAAATTGTGTTTTTTTTTTTTGTAAGCAACCATGGAGCATGATGAATATTTTGTAGTAGCTGGAACTTTGAGAATTGAGTTTGATTTGATTTGATTTGGGAAATTGAGTTTAAGTTTGCTTTTAACTGTACCAATTATGAAATTAATTGTTGCTTGGGGACAAGCAATAGATTAACAAAAACTCCAAAAAATCTCTACTTAATCAAGGAAATAATAACATAAACATTTCATTAAATCAAAGAACTAAAATCAACAAAATATATCAAATAACTCCTTAAATTAACTAATGGTTAAAGATAAATAAGACTTAAATCAATGAAAAATATGCATATGATGAAGAGTCATCAACAATCACGTATATCTCCAGCATAATTAGCGTCGCAGTAAGCTTGCAACGGGAGCAAAATTTCATCATAATCTATACCTTCTTGTTGATTGTAACCAAAAGCAACCAACATTGCTTTGTTTCTCACAACCTTACCTTCTTAATCTAGTTTGTTTCTGAATACCCGCCTAGTTCCTATGATGGTTTAATCTTGTGGATCTAGAACCATATTCTAGACTTCATTCTTTTCAAATTGAAGAAGTTCTTTATTTATCGCTTCAATCCAAGATTGATCAACTATGGCTTCTTTGATTGATTTTGGTTTAATTTGAGAGATCATTGCCATGTTGTTGTTGCCATCATCCTTGATTGACATTCTTGTTCTAATTCCTTCAGCAGTATCTCTAATGATTTGATTTTGAGGATGATCACTAATCGTTCTCCAGCTTTTAGGAGGAGAATAAAACGAAGATTGTTTATCAATCTGAGTTTCCTGGGGAACATTATGTTGCTGCTGTTGCCCATAATGTTTTTCTTCTTCCTCATCTTTTTTACACAAATCAAGATCAACAAATTCATCCAATAATATATATGCATGTTGATTTCAAAAAAAATTGGTTTTTAAATTGAAAACACGATACCCTTTCGAATCGGTTGAGTAACCCAAAAATATAGTTTTTTTCCAATTTAGCATAAAACTTTCCAAGATTTTCTTTGTTGTTCAAGATATAACAATAACAATAAAAAATGTGAAAATTTGAGATGTTTGACTTCCTGTTTTTCCTGATTTCATATGGTCTTTTGTTTATGATATCTCTTATAGATACACGGTTTGTAATGTAACATGATGTATTGATAGTTTAAGTCCAAAAGTATTTTTCAACATTAGACACTTCCAAGATTGTTCTTGCCATTTCTTGTAAAGTTCTATTTTTTCTTTCAACAACTCCATTTTGTTGAGGAATTCTTCCACAAGATAGATTATGAGAAATGCCAAGTTCTTAAAGGAAGGTTTTAAAAGAAGCATCTATGAATTCTCCTCTATGATCACTTCTTATATAAATGATGTTGGAATCTTTTTGTTTTAAAAATAATACCCAAGTGTATCGTGAGAAATCATCAACAATAACAAAAATCATACTCCATTCCTCCTAAAGTTGTTGTTTTAACAGGGCCAAAAAGATCTATATGAAGCAGCTCAAGACTTATGTTTGTGGAGATGAACTATTTTGAATGAAAATTGTTTTTGACTTGTTTTCCCTTAGCACATTCTTCATATACTTTATCTTTTTCAAAATTCAGTTTTGGTAATCCTCTAACAAGTTCTAGTTTTGAAATTTTTTAAATGATTTTCATGCTAACATGAATTGTTCGCCTATGCCAAATCCATTTATCTTTATTGATCGACATGAAGCAGGATTCATCAATTGATTCTTCAATATATAAAACATACAGATTTTTCTTTCTAATTCCAGAAAAAAGTACTTCCCTAGAATTATGATTTCACATAGGTTAGGTTTGAAAATAACTTCAAAGCCATTGTAACATAGTTGACTTATGCTTAAGATATTATGTTTCAAACCTTCCACAAACCGAAGGTGTATGATCCTCCATCTTTCTTCACAAAGGATATGAAGCAGTTTTTATCACCTGTCATATGTCTTGAACAGATACTATGCAAGAACCATGGCTTTTTCTTAACACTTTGAAATCCAACCTGCATGATTTGTTACATTTACTTTAGGTACCCATTTGGTCTTGGGTCCTTGAGGGATAGTTTTACATTTTGATTCCTTTTTAATATGGCATGTTGATTCAGAGTGGTCAATCTTAGAACAGGGGGGACATCTTGTTGTTTGTTTTTGAAAAGGTTTAGAAAACTAAGTTTTAACTGGTTTTGCTAAAATTCCATAACATTCTCCTTTTGCTGCATTAGCTGGAGAACGTTCTCCTTTTGCTGCATTACTGCATTTGCTCTAGAATGTTCTCCTTTTTTGAAGATCTTTTTGTTCATGACTTTCTCATCTCTTTTCTTAAAATAACACGCAAATTCTAGATGCTCAATCTTGCTACAATATGAACATTTGATTTTGCATTTACCTTCTTTTCTTTCTGGAACAAAAACGTTTTCATACATTTTGGTTTTTTGAGTTTGATCGAAATCAAGACCAGCTTTATCAAATATTCCTACTTGAGATCCCATGATTTTTTGAAATGTTACAGTGGCTCTAATGAAATTTGACAAATTATTTTTAAGAAGTTCAACTTCAGCTTTAAGGAGAACGTTTTCCTTTTGAAATGCAGAATGTTCTTGACTTTCTTGATTTTCAGTTTTAAATTCTTTGAGTTGAGATTCTTTCAGATTTTGAAGGATCTCTTTAAGCTTCTCATTCATAGCTTGAGATTTCTCTTTCTCTTCTTTTTCTTTGTGAACTATTTCTTTTAAAGAACTACACTTTTGAACAAGAAAGTTTGAATCATTTAGTAAGTTATCAAATTCTTTTTCCATTTGTTCACGCAAAAGACAAGGTTCATAATTTTTTACCTCATTTTCTTTTGTATTTGCCATTAAACATATGTTGGCTTCTTCATCTTTTTCTTCATCAAATTCATCTGAGTTAATCCCATGTAGCCATCATTGATTTCCTTTTGAAAGGAAATCTATTTGGTGGTTTTTTACTTAAGGGACATTCAGATTTGTAATGTCCCAATTTATTACATCCAAAACATGTGATTTTGCTCTTGTTCACCTCAGTTTTGGGACTTTCTCTTTTGTTTGGAAATCATTTCTTGATATGATCTCTTCTTCTCGTCATTCTTTGAATTCTTCTAGTGAGAAGGACAATGTCTTCATCAACATCTTCTTGTCTAGTTTCTTCTGATTCTTCTTCTGTTTCTGCTGGTATACTTTCTTGAGATGCTTTCCATGCTATTGTTTTTCCTTTCTTTTTTGGTTTATCTTCTTGTAATAATACTTCATGTGCTCTTAAAGTTCCAACTAATTCTTCTAATGCAAACACTTCAAGATTTTTGGCTTCGCTTGTAGCTATCACCATAGGTCTCCATATGGCTGGAAGACATCTCATGATCTTTCTTACTTTGTCTTGTATTGAGTAAGCTTTGCCAAGAGAGCGCATCTCATTTACTATAGTTGTGAACCTTGAGTACATCTCATCAATGGTTTCTCCTTCATTCATTCTAAATAGCTCAAACTTCCTTATGCCAATGTTTATTCTTGTTTTTTTGATATGGCTTGTTCCTTCTTGATGAGTTTGCAATGTGTCCCATACTTATTTAGTAGTTGTGCATTCATGAACTCTTTCACTTTCTTCCCTGCTCAAAGCACACGATAAGAATAATTTAGCTTGAGATTTCAGAAGCAGTTGCATCATGTTCTTCTAGAAGTAGTAATTTGTTCCATCAAAGTAAGGTGGTGTGTTTGAAGATCATCCTTTAAAAATGTATTTTTCTTTTGACATTTTTTCTTCTAGATCTTTATTCTAGCACTTGTTAAAGTGATTAATCTTTAGAGATTTTTCTCTAATGCCAATTGAAGTAGCAATGTCAATTTACAAGGAATGGATTTGAATTGTAAATTCACCTATTTAAAATTTCTTGTTAAAATCTTAAGAAAAAACTCAAGATTGATCTTGGTTATGAAAACAAAACGGAGAACGTTCTTGGTTAGTTAAAATCACAGTTTTAGCTTATCTATTTAACTTGATAATCAAAATGACTGAAAGTAAATAGAGAACGTTCTTGGTTTTACACAGCTTTTTTTAAGATCAACCTTGATCTGTAACAACAATTCCTTTCCACCTAGAGAGGATTCAATCAAGTCACCTATTAATCTTGAGAGAATTTTACAATTCACCTTTTAACCATTAA
Organism: Cicer arietinum; assembly: GCF_000331145.2. Taxonomy (NCBI): domain Eukaryota; kingdom Viridiplantae; phylum Streptophyta; class Magnoliopsida; order Fabales; family Fabaceae; genus Cicer; species Cicer arietinum. The sequence goes on from NC_021164.2 coordinate 37,986,648, forward strand.
GGATTTTTACAAAAAAAACTCTTATAGTTTTGAATTTACACAATAATGATTTAAAGAGATTGGTTGAATCTGATTATGCTTAACTCGTATTTGAGAATAGATTCTTGATAAATGAACTCAGTAATAGGATCTGGATATATGAAGAGGAAATCAAAACTGAATCTTTTGCAATTGAGAAGCTTTCAAGTATGTAAATGTATGTGATTGATGGATTTACTTAGCACTTGAAGTTCTACGTCTTTCTTGAGCTTAGGGTTCCTTTTATAGGCTTCAAGGAGGTTGACGAAAACTATTATGACCATTGAAAAGGTGCCTGGCTGTCATGTGACAGACTTAACCAAAGACCAAACTTTTAAACATTGTATATTCTTGTTTTGAACATTTTGCGTTTTTGCTTGTGTTAATAATGATTGACCTATAGCTTCTCATTCTTGATTGTGATGATAATTTGTTTATGCACACAAACATCTCAGAGATATGCTTAATTGATTCAAATTAAGCCTGCCTTTTGATTCATGCAAAATAGGTTGGAGAAAGATGTAACAAAGGCTGGAGAATGTGTAACATGGCTGAAAAATGATGATCAGTAAGCTAGAGAATGTTTGTATCATTCTGGACTGATGTCATCATACTAGAGAATGATGTTGATCATTCTAGCGACAGTTGTTAATCATGTTGGAGAAAGATTTTCGCTGTTGAAGATTATGTGTAACATGTTGGAGAATATTTATCAATCTGAAGACTGATGTTACACTACTGGAGAATGACTTTGAGTTGTTCCTTTTAATTTTAGATCCTTTTGAGTGATTCATTTGCTCATATGAGAGTTGTATATTCCTAGTATATGAATTGAAAATCCATTCGCGATTTGAAAGAGTTTTCCTTGCATTAAAAACTGATTTGATCTTGCTTGTTGAGAATGACATAAACGTGGAGAGCGTTCTTTGTTTTCCAGATTATGTCAATAATGTTCTTGATTCAGCGTTGTTCATTTTTAGCTATTTCTTTAAATTGATTTCTCTTGCATTTTCTTTGTACCTATCTTAGATTATTACACTCAAAAGCACATGTTAAATTAATACATAATTTAGAATTATAATTAGAGTATTTAATTAACCTTTATTTGCTTACATCAAAATATTAATTTGGGATTTTTCCTCAACATCGGATATTCCATAAAAGCATGAGTAGACTTAGAAGAGCCAACAACTTTAGTCAAATGAACAACTTTTGACCCTAAGAAGTCCTTGTAGGCACGATAATATGAAGGCCCACGAAGTGAGAAGAATAAATGGCATTTCTCCATAATTTAAGTAGCCAAAGTGAACCTCCTGCATTTGAAATAGAGACTTTGTTTTTCAAAAGTAGCTCATATAAGTCACTCAAACACTCGCATAAGTGGGCTAAGAGTAGCTTGCTAAGGAAAATATTTTTTTCCTTTATTGGTAAGCCTAGCTAAAGGTAAGAGCATGCTTTGACCTAGTTAAGGGATGACATCTAAAGGTAAGAGTTGGTTTCAATCCTCATATAATACTCTAGGGGATGACATCTAGAGTTAAGATTCAACTAGTTGGCTTTAATCTAGTTATAACAGCTACATCGAGAAGTGTACTAGTTAACATTCCAAAATGTAATTGAAATGTGGAGGTTGAAGGGTCCCAAAAATAAATAGAACTAAATATTTGAGCAAAATTATAGACCAAATTGGCTTTACTTAACATGACCAGATCATAAATTCCTATTTGTTTGCAGAAAGAGAACTTGTATTTAGCAACTTGTTTGAGCCACTCCGAGTAAGAGTTTTAAGAGCAGGTTTCTTAGTAAATGATTTTGGAGAATTAAAGTTACAAGGAATGGATCTAAATGCATTACCAAGTGATTCAAGAAATGTTTGAACATAAGTATGTTATAGTGTGAATTTAAAAATATGTTGAAGTCACTATATAATGAGTTTCAAGCTATATAATGAGTTTCAAGCTATTGTGAAAAGTATACCAAAGTTGGATGCTTTTCTCAACTTTCTCTTTTCTCCCTCTTATATTCTGCTCGCCTAATTTTCGAGCCACTTCTCCCATTTCTTTCTGTCCCTTCGGTTTTAGAGCGGTTATTATGTCGCCCGCAGTCCCTTCGGTTTTAAAGCGGTTATTATGCCGCAGTCCCTTCGGTTTTTTAGAGCGGTTATTATGCCGCAGTCCCTTCGATTTTAAAGCGGTTATTATGCCACAGTCCCTTCGCTTTTAAAGCGGTTATTATGCTGCAGTCCCTTCGGTTTTGAGCGGTTATTATGCTGCAGTTCTTTCGGTTTTTTGAGCGGTTGTTATGCCGTAGTCCTTTTGTTTTTAGAGCGGTTGATATATCGTAGTCACTTTGTTTTTAGAGCGGTTATTATGCCGTAGTCCATTTGTTTTTGTCTTTTTGAGCGGTTATTATGTCGTAGTTATGAATGGTCATAGTACCATATTGAGAGTGACTTTAATTGTCATATTGAGAGTGGCTTAAACTGCCATATTGAGGGTGTAATTCTAGAACGGTTTTCTATGGTGCAGTGGAACTCCGATACAGTGAATTTGGGCTGTTTTATCCTGGGGACTTCGTGGTTGATAGTCTGCCTTGCACAATTTGGGCAGTGCCGCGAAACGTCTTAAAGAGAGCGACCTAGTCCGCGACTCAACCCAGTAATATCTTCGGTGGCATAAATTGTGATTTTTAAATAGTTTTTGAAACTCAAAATCCAACAATTTTAAGACGTTTTGTTCTGTCATGTCAACCGAAGAGATTACTCGATTTGGTTATGTTGCCTCTCATTTGGATAAACTGTTTCAGTTTGAAGCAAATAGAAGAGGATAAAATAGTTGGAGAATTAACCCATGGGAGAATAATGATAAGAATTATATTCTTAATCGACTTGTTGATGATCTGTATAACTATTACAGTTCTAGCAATATTGCGAGATATGCTTGAGATACTCTGAATAAGTAAGTTGTGACTGCTACCTAGAGTATCAGATGTCCGATAACAGATACGTGGAGGCTGATAGATTCGTGGAGGTGGAGGCACACTCCCGTAAAATTCAGAAGATAATTCATGAGATAAGCTATTAAGGTACGTCCTTCATGGCATATTTAAATTAAATATTGAAATCTAATATGTCTCTTTTGTTTGAATGCTGAAATCAATAAAATGTCTGTTTATGCTTACATGTTGTGTGATGTTAATTTTGACATGCTAGACTATGTGATGTGAACACATCTGATTTCAAAATTAAGTAACTTAGTTTTAATTCTAAAGTTATTGTTAAATGATTTTGAAAAATGTGATTTTTATAATCAAGCTAAAATAACAAAGAGTTCACATAAATATGTAGTTAGAGAATCTAAGTCTTTAGATTTATTACACTTTGACATATGTGAACTTGATGAGACTTTACCAAGAAATGAAAAATAAAAGTGAAACGCTTGGCATGTTAAGGATCTTTACAGCCGAAAATTGAAAATCAATTTAGTATAAAGATTAAGAGATTCCAAGTATGATTTAGTTTATTAAATGAGTTTTATAAATTGTCTGGAATTATACATGGAACAACTACACCATAATTACTTGAAATGAATGGTAAAGTTGAAAAGAAAAAAGAATATAACTTTTATTGAACTAGTTGTTGCTAGTATGTTTAACTCTAGTACTACGTCTCATTGGTGTGAAGAAAATATATTATTTGATATGTTTTGAATAGAGTTCTTAAATCTAAAAAAAAAAACATCTCCTTATGAGATAGTGAAGAAAAGATAGTTAAACCTGTCTTATTTTCAAACATGGGGTGGTCTGGCTTATGTCAGAATCCTCGATCCCAAGCAAGTTAAAATCGCCAGTAGAGCCTATGAATGAGAATTCATTGGGTATGTGGTAAAGAACAAAGCGTATAGGTTTTATGACCTAAATGCAAAAGTGATCATAAAGTCAAATGAAGTTGACCTCTATGAAAATAAATCCCCTTTTAAATCGAGAAATAGTGGGGGCAGCGAACCTAGTCAAGTTCCTGTGAAATAGTGGGGGCAGCGAACTTAGTCAAGTTCATGTGACAAGAAGCATTGAAAGCAACAAACAAGACAAAACAGAAACTCGAAGGAGTAAGAGAGTAAGAGTTGCTATAGATTATGGACCATAATATATGGCTTATAATTTAGAAGAGAATCCTGCAAATCTTAAAGAAGCTCTATCATCATTGGATGCAGATCTATGGCAATAAGCTATAAACGATGAAATGAATTCTCTAGAGTCTAACCGAACCTGACATTTAGTAGACTTGCCTCCTGGTTGCAAACCAATAGGTTGTAAATGGATTTTGGAAAAGAAACTAAAACCCGGTGGATTTGTTGATAAATACAAGGCACACCTTGTAGCCAACGGTTTTAGACAAAAAGAAAATATATATTTATTCGACACTTTTCCTCCAATCACTAGAATAACATCTATTAGAATACTCATATCACTAGCAACTATTCTTAACCTGGTGATACACCAAATGGATGTTAAAACAACTTTGTTAAAAGGTGATTCGGAAGAAGAAATCTATTATGGAACAACATGATGGTTTTGTAATTCAAGGTATGTATGTTAGATAAATCCATGTATGGTCTTAAATAAGCTCCAATGAAATGACATGAAAAGTTTGATAACTTTATTATATTGAATGAGTTTAAAATGAATGAAAGTGACAAATGTATTTGCTACAAATTTGAAAATGACATTTGCACTACCATATGTCTCTATGTAGACGACTTACTCATATTTGATTCTAACATTCATGTTGTAAATATTGTGAAATCATTGTTGTGTAACAACTTTGATATGAAAGATCTTGGAGAAGCGAATGTAATCTTCAAAATCAAGATTACTAGGTTAGAAAATGGCATTTATTTGGATCAGTCTCACTATGTTGAAACAATCCTAAAGAAATATAAATACTTTGACTGTAAACCTGCTTGCACACCATATGATCTAAGTGTGAAACTTTTCAATTACACTGGGGAAGGTGTTAGACAAACTGAATATGCGAGCATCATTGGCAGCCTCAGGTATGCCACTGATTGTACTAGACCCGACATTGCCTATGTCGTTGGATTATTGTGCAGGTTTACTAGTAGACCTAGTATGGAGCATTGGCACGCTATCGAAAGAGTCATGAGATACCTTAAAAGGACCATGAGTCTCGAATTACATTATCGAAGATTTCCTACTATCCTTGAAGGATACAATAATGCTGATTGGAACATCTTATCAGATGACTCCAAAGCAATCGATGACTATATTTTAATATAGCGAGTGGTGTTGTATCTTGGAAATCGAAGAACAGACGATATTGGCTCAGTCCATTATGGAGTCTGAAATGATAGCACTAGCTACTACTAGTGAAGAAGCAAGTTGGTTGAGATGTTTGCTAATTGAGATCCCTATATGGAAAAAATCTATGACAGATGCGTTGATCCACTGCGATAGTACCGCGGCTATTGCAAAAATTGAGAATCGTTATTATAACGGTAAGAGACGACAAATACGTCGTAAGCACAGCACAGTTAGAGAATTACTTTCGAAAGGAGCTGTTATTGTGGATCATGTACGCACTGATGAAAATTTAGCTGATCCTTTGACGAAAGGATTAGCTAGAGAGAAAGTCCAAAATACATCCAAAAGGATGGGACTAATGCCTATAGATAAATGAGTCACTTATGATGGTAACCCGACCTAAAAGACTGGAGATCCCAAGAATTAGGTTCAATGGGTAATAACAAGTCATAGTGATATGAGATGAACATGCTATGTTTAAAATGAGAAGCATGATTCCTGAAGCGATAAAAGGATGAGATAATAGAAACTCTTAATGAGATCTATACTCTATATGGAGTGGGGTACCTAGTGGCTACAGGAGTACTCTTGATAGACTCACCTACGTGAATGTGGAAGTGGGGGCCGCTTCCTATGGAATTTCGAGGCAGAATTCCTAGAGCGTTCACTAGACTGGGATACACGTGCAGGGCCCTAAATGCACGGGCTTTTTAGAATACACCTAATGAAAAGGTTGTGTGTGGGTTTGATGTCAGAGATAGAGTTCAAAACTACGGTTACTCTTGTTGAATCTGAATCCTACTCGCTATGCAAAGGTTCAAGTCGAAAGACACCTTTGTTTATGCACAATCTTATTGAAGCGTCTGACGCTATTCTAGAATCCATTTTTAAATTCAAGTGGGGGATTGTTGGAAATGATGAAACATAATTGGCATTGATGATGGCTTTTAATGTTGTGAATTGAGAAATGAGAAGTCCCACATAGGAGGGAACACACTCATTTATAACCTTTATAAGGTGTTAGTTTCACAATTGGGTTGGGCCCCAAGGGGCACCGCAATTTTGTGAAGGAGGGAGAACGTGAAATCTCACTTTGGTAAACTATCATATTTTGTGTAGTTTCAATTCTATACATACTAAAGTCCCACATTGTTTAGAAAACATATGTGACTTTGCTTCCATCACTATATAATGAGTTTCAAGCTATTGTGAAAAGTACACCAAAGTTGGATGCTTTTCTCAACTTTCTCTTTTCTCCCTCTTATATTCTGCTCGCCTAATTTTCGAGCCACTTCTCCCATTTCTTTCTGTCCTTTCGGTTTTAGAGCGGTTATTATGTTGCCCGCAGTCCCTTCGGTTTTAAAGCGGTTATTATGCCGCAGTCCCTTCGGTTTTTTAGAGCGGTTATTATGCCACAGTCCCTTCGGTTTTAAAGCGGTTATTATGCTGCAGTTCTTTCGATTTTTTGAGCGGTTGTTATGTCGTAGTCCTTTTGTTTTTAGAGCGGTTGCTATATCGTAGTCACTTTGTTTTTAGAGCGGTTATTATGCCGTAGTCCATTCGTTTTTGTCTTTTTGAGCGGTTATTATGCCGTAGTTATGAATGGTCATAGTACCATATTGAGAGTGACTTTAATTGTCATATTGAGAGTGGCTTAAACTTCCATATTGAGGGTGTAATTCTAGAACGGTTTTCTACGGTGCAGTGGAACTCCGATACAGTGAATCTGGGTTGTTTTATCCTGGGGACTTCGTGGTTGATAGTCTGCATTGCACAATTTGGGCAGTGCCGCGAAACGTCTTAAAGAGAGCGACCTAGTCTGCGACTCAACCCAGTAATATCTTCGGTGGCATAAATTGTGATTTTTAAATAGTTTTTGAAACTCAAAATCCAACAAGAAATCTAGAGTTAACTCGAGATTGGAAAGATAATAAAGGTGGGGAATAGTTGCGAAGAAAGAAATACTCAGTGTTTTGGTGATAGTTAGGGAGAGGATACGGGACCCAAGAAAACCAAATTTTGGTTTTCTAGTAGGAAAGGAAAAAGTACTTGAAAAGACATGATGAATGTAAAAAAAAAAATTGAGGAGTTTTATTGTCAGTTTTAGGGAACAAACAATAAATTTAGAAAGTTGCCTAAAAGATGTACATATCTACTCTATTTGGATTCTCAATTCGCTTAATTTTTCTAATGTTAATGTATATCTATATTCCTAGTTAACTCAATTATTTCTTTCTTGTGACTCTACTTCTCTTGTTTATTCTTTTGCAATTCTTGCATTGATTTTTACAACTAGTTAAATTGATTCCATAAACCTATCAACTTAGAAACCGTAAGAATTTAATTCGAGTTATAAATTAATTTTCGAATTTATTTGTCGTAGTTTTAAATATTTTTGTCAGCAACAAAAGAAAGAGAGAGGGAGAGGGAGAGGGAGAGAGATGTTTCACTAAAAAATATAAGAGTTTTTTGATATTTTTTTATTGTTTTTTTGTCCAATTATTGAGTTTTAATTAACAATTCAAATACACCCATAGTTTATATAGGAACTCTAAACACAACCAAAGAAATAGTAAATTGTTTAATTACATTTTTACCAAGAAAAAGTCAAAATATCTGGACAAAACATATACTTCTTCTATGTATAATATAAATGTTAAAGCGAACACATATGTTTCGAGAAGATTTTACTATCAATTTCTTTTATAATTTTAGAACGTTGCATTGGTAACTTATGTCACCGGGAATTTTTAATGGTTTTGTGCTACATTTAACTTTCATAGCATCAAATTTTGTTTGTAAGTGAAACATCTCGGCACTAACTAACCAAACCCAGCTGTTGAGAGATTTTGGGAATCTGAATATACAAATTCAGCTAGAATGCACTTTTGTCACAAATACGTTTTAATCTTTGAAATTGAGAAGAGAAAATGAAATAGTGATATGGTGCTGCTACGTGCACTGCCATAAACCCACCACATTTAAATTATTTTCTGTATATCTGGACAATAATCTAACACGTTCATCATTGTCACTTTTGTGTTTCTCTGTCAAGCTTACACCTTTTTCCCTATTAACTACATCTTCATGTCTTATTAAGAGTTCTAAGAGTCTTCCACCGATTAGTAAATATAAGTATAGAGCATTAGAGTCTTCTACCTTCATGTCTTATTTTATCCTTTTTGTTCCCTTTTTTGTTGTTGTTAACTTTCTTATTCGTCAACTTGTGTATATTAAGGTATGATTGATGCAAAAGATAAAATAAATATATGATATAATAGAATAATGATCAGATAAACGTTATTGTTATTATATTTTATATTGATACATATATGATAATTAATAAAATATATAATATTTTATTATTATTATTGTAAATAATTATATATTATTTTTTATTTTTAAATTAATTTATTATATTTTTAAATATTATAATTTAACAAAAAACACTACAAAAGTTAAACACGTAATGAAATAATTTTATATTTAAAATTATTCATTAATATTATTAAATAAATAATTCAAATTTAAAAAAGTAATCATGAATAATAAAATAATTATATTTTATTTGTTAAATTATCTAAATAAAAAAATGATATATATTATATGTAAATAATAAAAATATATTTGTAAATAAATTATATTAATTTAAATTTGACTTAATTTTTATAATTTTATAATTTTAAATACTAATTTATTTAATTATATAAAAATATAAAACTACCCTTGTGATAAAATCATAAATATTTTTTAAAAATAATTATTAATATTTTATTTTTAAGTTTAATATTAATTCTATTAATTTTTTATATTTATATTTTATTAGATTTTAATTTTAATATTGTTGATTATATTTTATAAATTGTTTTTTATTTTTATTTTATTTTATTTTGATTTTATATTTAGAATTATATTTTATAAGGATAATTGAGTTAATTATTATTCTTATTGTATCTTGTTGGTTTCTAATCAAACTCATATACTAGGTAGAAATTTTAATTAGAGAGACAAAATACTAAATTACTATCATATTTTGTTGGTTTATCAAATACTAAATTTAAATATAATATAATAAATTTAAATATGATATAATAACTTATGTATATTATATCTCTTATTTTATCCATTTATAATAGGAGCTCGATATAGGTATCATAATTACACTAACAAATTTTATCTAATTTAACAAACACTTAGCCATGAAAAGTTTAGTCCTTCTAAAAGTTAAAGTGGGATAACTTAGTCTCATCCTTTTTACACTTTATTTGGTTGTTGAAGGAAATATACAAGAAAGAAAATTAATAATTTTAAAACAAGAAAAAAAAAGTTAATTATTAAATAGTTTAGGGTAACAGAAAATTAAAATAAATTATGATTGAAAAAATATATGTATTTATACAATGACATAAACTTCTTTAAGAAAAAAAATTAAATATCATAAAAAAAAAATTCATTACAATAAATAAAAAATCTTAAAGTTTACAAATAAAAATAAAGAGGATAAATATATAAAATAAATTATATAACAATCGAAGGAAATGTTTCAATTTAATAAACAACAAAAAATTATATTTTATGCTCTTTATGTTTTTTAATTTTTATGTTAATTGTTTATTTAATCATAGACCAAATAATTTTCATTTATTATAGACTATAAAAAACATGATTTTCATGTTCAATAATTTAAAAATATTTGATAAAAAAAAAAAACATGAATTATTTTTTTACAAATTTATTTATTTTTTGTTAATTATAATGAAAATCATTTTATTTTTAAAATCATTATAGAAATAATTTTTGAGAGAATCTATTCAAAATAGATTCTCATAATATGAAGCAATTATTAGATATTTCTACATTACAAATTTTTAAAAAAAATTGTAAAAGACACAGACACAGATGAAAACTTCTAGATTATATTTAAAAATATGATTTTTCTTTTACAAAGAAATGTTAACAAAAGGTATCTAAGTTGATGTGGTATAATTATTTTCATAGGATAGCGTAAAATAATTTTATATTATTAATGTATATAAATTAATTTCCTTTTTTTTTTACATTAGGTAATCATCTTAGTTTTTGTTATTTTCTTTCTTTTCTGCAAAATTCCTTCATAAATCAAATAAAATATAAAGAATATAACAACTAAATTGTTCCAATTTATTTTTTTTTTAAACTAAACATTATCTTTACTTTTTTGAATTATTTTAGGTCTCTTGAATTTTTTCAAGGACAAAAATATATTTTCCATAAATAAAAAAATACTTTGCTTGTAAATTGGTTATGAGTAATTAATTTTGACTAAAAAGGAATGTAAATGGATTCTAGTTTGTATATGCATAAAAAAGAAAAAAGTAAGTGTAAATAATTCCTCAATATTTAAACGAAGTTATCTCCGTCATTTTGACGTCAAAATGTGTTAAACAATATATTTGATACTAAAAATAAATTCAAAAGCAGATGTCAAAAACAAATTTAAGCAAAAGCTCCAAATATCAATTTCAAATCATAATAAATTCATGAGAGAAAAAAGTAATTTAATTTCAGAAATTTTAAATATCAATTATGATCTCCAAATATCAACTTCAAATGATAATAACTTGATGAGAAAAAAAGTTATTTCACTACAGAAATTTTGAAATATGTAAACATCAATCATGAACTATCTTTTCCTTTGGCAAGACATGTGTCATTTTTCATTATGCGAAGAAAGTTGATTATGTTGAAGGTGTCGATTTTTGTGCGGAAGTTTTCTCAATAAAGAGTATCTATGAAGGACAACATGTTTGGACGCTTTTTCAACAATTGAGAGATACTATTACGTCTGCATGGTGGATTGTGGAGATGAAGAATTTATATAACATGTGTTTATTTTATTTCCTTGTTTTGAGAAATTTTCAGTGGAACCGTTGAAGTCACTAGGAATCAATTGTGCTTTACATAAGAATGTGGAGGGTCATGCTCATCAATTTTTTAATCTTCGTCACATGAGAAATGGAGTTTGTTCTAAGCTTGACACCATTTAGATGATTTGTGTGTGGTCGATTTGAATTTATATTGTTCGTAACTCTACAAATAGATTAAAACTAAGGATGTAGGTTTCGTTTATGACTTAAATTCATTGTACTTGAATTATTAGTATGCCTTGTACTTTGAATTTGTTTAAATATAATCTTTTTGAGCTTTTAAAAAAATTAATTATATTTCTTGTATACATATATGGATTGAGTTAGATCATAGGATAGATTATGATCAAATTTGATATTCAAATTGACAATTTTATTTATGTTAATTTGAGTAATTATTATTCAGTAATTTTTTTATATCAAATTCGAATCAAACCAACCCGATCATAAATGCTTTGGGATTGCGGATTATTCAAAGTAAAAATAGTTTCATTTTTTATTTTAAAATGTTGTAATTAAATGAAAATACTTTCAATATTTTGACATCTCAAAAATATTTTTTATTTTTATTTTTACTCAACAATCATAAAATTCTAACACATCTTTTACTACTTAAAAAACTTTCACAAACACAACAAAACCCATAAAACAACTAAATTAACAACAAAACTTCAAATTAAATCCTACAACTAGCCATAAATTGTGGCTTATACGCCTTTCTTGATTAATTACATGGATAATGTGATAACTCTCAACTAAGATAATTCATGGTGCCCTAAGATCGACTTATTTTATAGCTTCTAATAGTATATAAACAAATGTATTGATATGTGTTCATTACTCAGATTGTAAAAATAACATAATGCACATCATAAATTTCCTTTTACAATTTTTCACTACGCCAAAAATGACATTTTATAGCGCGTTTTTTACAGTGCTTATTAAATACAAGTGTTGTTGTTTAAATATTTTAAAAAAGACGGAGGATAAAACATCGCTTACACATAATGTTTATAAGACTTTTACAGCGCTTTCTCAAAAGCGCTGTAAATTGAAGCGCCCTCACATAATGGTTTATAGCGCTTTTGGAGCGCTGTAAAATATAGCGCTCCCACCTTATGTTACATAACTTTTAAAGCGCTTTTTTGACAAGCACTGTAAAAGACTTGCGTTTTTACATAATTAAATGACCTATTAGAGCGCTTTTTATACAAGCGCTGTAAAAGCCTTGCACTTTCACATAATTAAAGGACCTATTAGAGCGCTTATTACACAAGCGCTGTAAAATCATTCACTTTAAATAAAAATCATTTACTTTAAATAAATAAAAAAAAAATTTATGAACCCTCATCTCCTCTACTCTGGGAACCCTCCTCTCCTCTACGTACTGTGCGACCATCTACTGCTCCTCCTTTATAAAAAATTGGATACGTTGTCTCAGATACTGTATTTATTAATTTGTTGTTGTCACTAAAACTAATAAATTGTTACATAATAAAATCATATAAAATCTATTCTTTTTTGAAATTTGTTGATCTGTTCTATTTTGAAATCAGACTTGGACCTTGGTTTCCATTTTCCAATATTAGATATGTGTACTATATATTGGTATAATGTTATCAGTAGCTTATTATTTGTGTAACTGCATTTATATAGGTCATATAATATGGACCGAAAATGGATGTCTGTCAATCGATTGTCAAAAGAGTATGAAAATGGAGTGAAGGAGTTTGTTGAGTTTGTAGTGAAGAATGCAAAAGATCCAAATAGAGTCGTTTGTCCTTGTTTAAAATGTTGTTTTGAAAAACGCGTTAGAGCAGATGAATTGGAAGGACATTTAGTATGGCATGGAATTGATCAAAGTTATACATGTTGGATAAGACATGGTGAGAAAAAAAAAAAGGAAACATTAATTTTGAGAATAGTTCAACATATGCTTCAACTGATTTCGACACAAATACATATGAGTCGGACCGAGTTGAGGAGATTGCAAAAG
>NC_021164.2:38000388-38005296 GCF_000331145.2 Cicer arietinum
AAACGTATGTGGGAGACAGGTGTGGAAGTTTATGATGGGTATAGGAAATAGTGTTTCAATTTGAGGGCTATGTTGTTCAGCACAATTAATGATTTTCTAGCATATGGTAATTTATCAGGATATAGCATTAAAGGTCAGTGTGCATGTCCTATATGTGAAGAGAGTAGAAATTGGATGCGGTTGAAACATTGTAAGAAGAATGTATTTCTTGGACATCGTAGATTTTTACCTTATCGTCATCAGTATCGTGGGTGGAGAAATGCATTCAATGGAAAATCAGAGGAAGGTAAAGCTCCTTTAGCACCGACTGGATATCAAATACTTGAAAAAGTACAAAGTTTGACCAATAAATTTGGCAAACCTTTTGCGAGAGAGCTGGTCAAAACTGAGTGGAAGAAAAAGTCAATTTTCTTTGAATTGCCATATTGGAAGTCATTGTATATAAGACATTTCCTCGATGTGATGCATATTGTAAAAATGTATTTGATAGTGTTATTGGTACGTTACTCAATGTTCTAGGAAAGTCTAAAGATGGCATCAATCCAAGATTGGACTTGGTCGATATGGGAATAAGAAATGAATTGGGTCCCGTAAAGAAAGGAAATCGCACATATCTACCTCCAGCCGCTCATACTCTATCTAGAAAGGAAAAAATTGTTTTATGTAAATTTCTAAACGAAGTTATAGTTCTAGAAGGATACTCTTCAAACATTAAAAATTTAGTTTGTATGAAAGATCTCAAGTTAAAAGGTTTGAAGACCCATGATTGTCATATTCTAATGGAGCATTTGCTACCAATAGGTATACATTCCATTTTACCTGAAAAAGTTCGCGAGCTATAACTAGGTTATGTTTCTTCTTCAGGGAAATTTGTAGTAAAGTGATCGATCCTCAAAAATTACCAACATTGCAGAGGGAAATTGTTGTTACTTTGTGTGAGCTTGAAATGTATATGAGATGGATGTACCCGATAGAACGTTATATGAAAATATTAAAAGGGCACGTAAAAAGTAGAAGTCAACCAGAAGGTTGTATTGCTGAACGGTACATTGTCGAAGAAGCTGTTGAATTTTGTACTGAATATCTGTCCAATGTTGAATCCATAGGGCTTCCCATGTCTCGTCATTCAGGAAGAATATCGGGAGAAGAGATAACTAGAAAGAGACTAATGACTATATCAAGGACAGAATGGGAGCAAACACAATTGTATGGTCTGCACAATGATGATGAGGTTCAACTGTATGTTACAATACACAAGGATCGGTTATCTAGTTTGAACATGAATAGGAATCAAAATTGAATAACTCGAGAGCATAATCGAAGTTTTATAACATGGTTAAATAATCACATAAAGTCAAAGTTTGATATAGACCACGAATCAATTTCATAGAGATTGAGGTGGCTAGCAAATGGTCCGAGTTTACATGTCTTTTCGTACACCGGTTATGTAATTAACGGCTACACATTTTATACCAAAGAACAAGATGATCAAACCACTATGCAAAATAGTGGAGTCACTTTGTAGTTAAAGCGATGCATGTCTCAAGTGCAAAAGACAAAAACCAATATATGCAAATCTATCATATTTTGGGGTTATCAAGTGCATATGGGAGTTAGACTACACAATGTTTCGTGTTCCCATATTTGGTTGCAAGTGGGTCGATAATAATAATGGCGTTCGGATTGATGAGTCAGGATTCTTGCTTGTCGATTTTAATAGGGTGAGATACAAAGATGAGCCTTTTATTTTAGTGTCGCAACCTCAACAAGTGTTTTATGTCACTGATCCTGCTGATGATAAATGGTTTGTTGTCCTATCGACCAACAAAATAAGTGATGATAACAATAATGATGAAGATGTTGGTAATGATCTTTTATTTGCAACATCACAACCACATGAAATTGATTCAACTGGTGATGGTTTATATCTTAGAGATGATCATGATGAGGGAATTTGGATTAATCCATCGTTTCGTATCGTTAATGGACAAACAAATGTGAATCCCACCAGGAAAAGAAGAAGGGCATCTTAATGTGTTTAATTGTTTTATATAAGCCATGTAATCTGATCTTAGTTCATGTAATTTAATTGTTTGATCTGCCAGAATTGAGCATTTTAGTATTTAGTTTGAACTGTATTTGATTTTCTGTTTATACTTATTTTCTGCTTATATTTAGCTTGATCTTAGTGTACATTTTATACTAAGTTCATGTAATTTAAGTGTTTCACCAGCCAAAACTGATTTTCTGCTTATATTGAACTTGAAAAAGCTTTGTTTGAGTATTGGAAATTTTTTTTGAAGTTTAACTGATCATCCCAATATGATCTGATCATGTAATTTAGCATTGATATATATATATATAGGTATTTAACTAATTATTTGGAAGAAAAAACAAATCCAAATATAGGTATTTTACTAATTATATATATATACATATAGGTATTTAACTAATTATATTGTAATTTAACAAAAATTGATCAGAACATAAACTTTGTAATTTTACAGCGCTTTTGTCAATAAGGGCTATAAAAAACCTTTAAAAAACATAAGGAGGTCACATAGCGCTTGCACATAATAAAACAAAGAAGCATTTTAAAGCGCTTCGTGGAAAAGCGTTGTAAAAGGGTCACATAGCGCTTGCACATAATAAAACAAAGAAGCATTTTAAAGCGCTTCGTGGAAAAGCGTTGTAAAAGGGTCACATAGCGCTTGCACATAATAAAACAAAGAAGCATTTTAAAGCGCTTCGTGGAAAAGCGTTGTAAAAGGGTCACATAGCGCTTGCACATAATAAAACAAAGAAGCCTTTTAAAGCGCTTTGTGGAAAAACGCTGTAAAAGGCTTTTAAAAAAATAAAATAATGAGGTTTTTTATAGCGCTTTTTCAAAAAAGCGTTGTAGTAGAGTTTTATATATAACAGTAAACCGCTTCAGTTTCCTCTTCATTATGTAAACTTCATATACGCTTGTTTCCTCATCCTCTTTATTCTCCTTCTCATTACGAACCCTACGAACAATATTGCATTATTACTAACCCTTATTACGTAAACTTCATACGCTTGTTTCCTCTTCATTCTCCTTGTCATTGCGAACCATCTTTGTTTCTGCGAACCCTACTCTCCGTTACGTAAACTTCATACGCTCGTTTCTACGAACCCTACTCTCCTACCAACTATTCGTATTTCTGCGTTGTTCTTTTTTGTTCGTATTTCTGCGTCGTAACCTTACTGTTTTTCTATTTTTCAGGTATTGTATTTATTAATTTTTTGTTGTCACTAAAATGCATGTTGAACTTATACTGCTACGTACTTAGACTACTGCATGTTGAACTTGTTGAAGTTATACTGAACTGCATGTTGAACTTGTTGTAGATAAATGGATACCAACAAGGATTTAGATCGTCAAATTGAGGAAGTTGTCAACCCTAAGACTTATGAAAATGAAGTCAAACGTGGTGAAACCATCATGCAAAATGTCATAAAAGCAAGGAGTAGTGGCATAAAATTTGAGGTATACTATACTTTGTTTGCTGTTTATTTTTTATCTTTTTTGAAAGCATGTACTTACTATATGAGTTTATTAGGTTGGATGGAATGAGAGTGGTCAGCCAATTGACCCCAACAGTTCCATGTTTGTAAGTTATATTGGGGCTGTTGTTCGTCAGAATATCCCCATCACAATTGACGATTGGAGAGATAAGGGGTTAAAGGATGCGAAAGATATATTGTGGGTTGATATACAAGTAACTTTTTTGATCCACTTTTTTGTTACTTATAACTTTTTGCATTGAAATATTTTACTCAAACTATATCTTTATTTCGTTTGCAGACTGCTTTTGCTGTTGATGAGGTGATAAAGGCTTACGTGTTGAGAGTTGCTGGGAAAATACACCGGGGTTTTAGATCTCACCTCTCAAATTGCTATCTAAAAGATCGTGAAGGAAATATGAATGTTGAAGCTCCAAAAATATATAAACATTATATATCACATGAAGAATGGAGCGCATTTGTAGCAAAACATTTAGACCCCGCGCTTGTGGTAAGTGATTAATTTATTAGCATTTGTGTTTTATTATTCATATTCACAGTGTATTTTAAATTTTTACACGATTGTTATTTTTTTTATATAGGATATAAGTAAGGCAAATCGCGAGAGGGCAAAAAATCCGACGCACCCATACAAAAAATCTCGTATGGGATATGCACGTCTAGAGCAAAAACTTGTAAGTAATTAAACATCACTTTTATATAATGTGATACATTATAAACTATAGTTTCTAACTAATATTTTGTTTATGATCTTAACGAATAGCTACAAGACACCCAATCTGATCAACCGTTGGGTCGTCATATCTTGTGGAAGGAATCTCGTGTAAATAAAGATGGAGTGGTTGATAACGAAAATGTTCAAAAAGTAATAGAACTTTGTGTAAGTATATTATCACTTTAATATTTTTTAATATTGTATTTTAAAAATGATATTGAACTTATCTTTTTAATCCTACGTGTATTTTAGGAGAATCTCGAACAAAGTTCGAAAAATCAAGCGGACAACAAAGCTAGTTGTAGGGACATTCTAGGTAAAGTGTTTAATGTTCCTGAATATTCCGGTCGTGTGAGGGGGAAAGGATTTGGCGTAACTCCTAAAAGCTATTTTTCACAAGAGAAGCGCCAAAATCCATCTAATGAGGAGGTATTAGAGAAGCTCAAATTCCTATGAGAGCAAGTGGCACTCTTGGTGAAGTCTTCTCGTGGTAATTAATTACTTAATAAAATAAGAAATTCATTCAACCTAATTGTTTCACATACTTATGTATTAACCATTGATTTAGGGTGTCACTCCTTGCGTGCTGTACTTATCCTCCCCTACTCATCGCAAGGTCGGAAAAGGAACATTGTACAATACTT
>NC_021164.2:38005527-38006986 GCF_000331145.2 Cicer arietinum
AGAGCAAGTGGCACTCTTGGTGAAGACGAATAAAGACAAGCAACTTCTGGATCAGCTCCAACATGAAATAAAAATGGAGAGTGAAAACGCGAGTTGCAACATTGGTCTCAAAAGTCTTCTAGAGTTAATTAATTACTTAATAAAATAAGAAATTCATTCAACCTAATTGTTTCACATACTTATGTATTAACCATTGATTTAGGGTGTCACTCCTTGCGTGTTGTACTTATCCTCCCCTACTCATCGCAAGGTTGGAAAAGAAACATTGTACAATACGTTGGGAGAAGTATTGCACAACACATTGATCCCTGTGGGCCATGTCAAAGTATCACTAGTTATTGCTTTGGAACCAAATTCACCGTTGCCTATACCGGACGACGATGCATGTATGAATTATTTGGGCGAAGCAATTGGTAGTTACGTGGCATGGCCCACAAATCTTGTTGCCCTTGATAAGGTATGTTTAATTAATTGAAATGTATGTTTAATTGATATGTATATTTAATTGCACGATATATGATTATGATTGATTATATTTAATTGCTGATTTTTTTCCGCCGTTAACTTTAATTTCACATTTATTTAGATTCAGACAAAGTCTAAAGGGAATAATAAGAAGATTCCCAGAAACGAGTCAGTCACATCGTCGAAAAAGGTTTGTCACATTTATTCTGTAAGGTTTTTCATTTTTTCAGATTCAATAAACTAAAAAACTAATTAACCTCATTTTTTCAGATTCAATCCAATAAACCACCCGCACAGCAAACCAGCTGCCAGAATAAACCAGTTGCCGCACCACAACTGGATGTTCGTGGTAAAAATAAAGCCGGCAAAGTTGCAGCTCAAAAACTGGATCGGGGAAAATCAGTTGCTGCTCCTGCTCCTAAAATAAGTCAGCCATGCCTTGCTCGATATGGGTCATGTCTTGACATAAAGGTAAAAACAAATTGGGGTAGCAACAACGATTTACGCATCTTAAGCATGGATAAAGGTATATTCGGAGATGAGTATGAAGAACTACTTGAAAAAGAGCACATATATGAACTTTTCAACCATAAGGAGTTGATTGATACTGTCATCAGCTTATACATTAGGTAAAAAATACTTTTAATTGCATTTATTGGTAATTAATTTAATTGGTAATTAATCTAATTTGAAATTTTCATTGAAGGTTTTTGTATGAGAAGTTGGTGTGCACGCGCAGATTGTCAAATAGATTTTCATTCTTGTCTCCGTATAAGCTTTCGATGTTTAAATTTGATCCAGTGAATGTAAAGAAATACGTTGTAGATATCCTATTAGAAAATAAAGAGAAGGATAAGTTGTTCCTTGCACCATATAATTCAGGGTACGTAATTATATATTCTTTATTTATATCTTTTTTAATTTATGATATCTTAATTTATTAGTTGTGTAAACAAAATTGTCAACCAAATTTTTGTTGTTGTAGGGCACATTG
>NC_021164.2:38007451-38033663 GCF_000331145.2 Cicer arietinum
ACGAGTCAGTCACATCGCCGGAAAAGGTTTGTCACATTTATTCTGTAAGGTTTGTCATTTTTTCAGATTCAATAAACTAACAAACTAATTAACCTCATTTTTTCAGATTCAATCCAATAAATCACCCGCACAGCAAACCAGCTGCCGCACCACAATTGGATTTTCGTGGTAAAAATAAAGTCGGCAAACTTCAAAAATTGGAGGGTAATAAAGCTGACAAACTTCAAAAGCTAGAGGGTAATAAAGCTGCCAAAGTTGCTGCTAAAAATTTGGATTGGAAAATAAGTCAGTCATGCCTTGCTTGATGTGGTCGTGTCTTGACATACAGGTAAAAACGAATTGGGGCAGCAACAATGATTCACACATCATAAGCATGGATAAAGCTATATTCGGAGATGAGTATGAAGGACTACTTGAAAAAGAGCACATATACGATGAAGGAGATTGTTGATATGAATCAAACTATAATCCTAGAAACAGTACGGTATTTTCATTATTTGATTTTCATATATAAACTATGTATATATTTGATTCTAACTTATTTATGTTCAATTTTTATATCGCACAGTACCTTGACAATTCCAGTCCAACATACTCTGAAAGAGATCTAATTGAAATAAAGGAAGACTCATAAACTTTCGATGTTTAAACTCGATCCAGTGAATGTAAAGAAATACGTTGTAGATATCCTATTAAGAAATAAAGAGAAGGATAAGTTGTTCCTTGCACCATATAATTCAGGGTACGTAATTATATATACTTTATTTATATCTTTTTTAATTTATGATATCTTAATTTATTAGTTGTGTAAACAAAATTGTCAACCAAATTTTTGTTGTTGTAGGGCACATTGAGTGCTATTTGCAATCAATGCGACCTTTGAAGTTATATACTATTTAGATCCCTTGCACGACAATTACAACAATCACTCCGATATAAAAACTATGTTCGACACGTAAGTAATATTCATTTATTTCTTACATATATATATATAAATAATGTGTAAATTATAAAGTTATATAGTTCTGTTTTGTTGTGTACTGATTGTGAACTGATTCTGGATGAAAACGATTTTGGAGAAAAAATTAAAAGACAATGCTTTCTAAAAAAATGCCACAAAAACCCAAAAAGCGCTTTTTAAAAATTTCATTTACAGCGTTTTTTAATAAAACTAAAATAAGAATGCACCTTTTATAGCGTTTTTTCAAAAAAGCGCTATAGCAGGTGCATAATAATGCATCTATTGAATGCACCATTTACAGCGCTTTCTCAAAAAAGCGTTGTAATAGGTGCATAATAATGCATCTATTGTTTGCACTTTTTACAACGCTTTCTCAAAAAAGCGTTGTAATAGGTGCATAATAATGCTATATTGAATGCACCATTTACAACGTTTTTTCCAAAAAGCGCTGTAAAACGAGTATAACAACCGCGCAATATATCTACCTATTTTATAGCGTTTTTTTTTTTATTTTAAAAAGCGCTGTTGTATCTTTTTACAGCGCTAAATACTACATCGCTTATTTTTTTTGAAAAAGCGCTGTAAATAATTTAAAAAAAGTGCTGTAAAATACGTTTTTTCGTGTAGTGTTTGAAAATACAAAAACAAATGCAAAAATTTATTGAGTTCGTGTCTTGTAGTCTTAGTAAAATACCTTCACTCAAAAGTCCAAATTAGTATGTGTCATCACAAAACTTAATACCTACATTATGAAAAAAAATATAATAACTAAGTGGATTAACTAATTGAACTTTTAGAAATGCGCGCATGTATTTCCTCCTGACAATATCAATGAATGATGTAGAGGGTATTATCACATGTGACCAAAACAATGCGAACTGTATTTTCAGTGTTGCGACGATAACAAAAAGACATAAAGAAAACAGTGAAGTAGGAGAAGAAAAAGCATTCATTTTAGATCCTCAACATTTATCAAAAGAAATGGAGATGTCCATTATTATAGTTTTAGTGTATAATTTAATTAATGTCATAATTTTTTGAAATGTGTCTTTATTTTATTTATATACTCAGAAATTATAGTAATGAAAGAAATGAAAATGATGATAAATGGAGAAGATCTTAGCGCCAATTTTCATTAGTATGAACGTAAATGGAAGAAAAATTCCTCAATTTCCACATACATAGTTTGGGAAGAAAAAGGGTGTTGGGACCAATGAAAGAGAGGGAGTACAAGTTCATATATAGTGGAAGGATTGGGCCAACTTTTATGGTAGAACTTGAAGGTCATTATTGGTGGTGGTAGTAGGATGCTTGGTTTTAAGGCCATGTACTTGAATTTCATTCATGGGATTAAACAAAATTTATTGTTTGGACCATAGCATAATGGTTGGGGCGGTCATTAATAATGGAAACTCGAAGTTCATTCTTGGTGGTGGTGGAATATATATGGTTTCAAGTCATTGAAATAATTACATGACTTGAATTAAACAAAATTTATTGTTTGATCAATAGCATAATGGTTAGAACGGCTATTGATCTTCACCACCCATTGTAAATGCCATATTCATTAACTTAGAATACTTTGAAAAAATTTCAAATATGCTCCTTTTAGTATTTTATGAAGGCACATAATTGACACGTGGACATTAATGTTTAATGACTAAAGAGAATTTAAAGAGGAATAAGTTAGTGAAAGACTTAATAAAATTAGAGAATTAAGATATATACCATATATCTGGCCAAAATGGACTAGCAGCCTCAAAGTCTAATACTTACAAAGTTTTTAATAGTTAGAAATACTTATTATTCATGCCTAGTAAATGAATTTTTGTTTTCTAAATAAAGAACTAAAATCAACCATACAGAAATAAAAACATAATTGTCTATATATTTTATGCTATTGATAAATTATGCATTTCTAATATAAAACAAATTTATACATTTCTAAGAGTGTTTGTCCTATGAAATACCTGTACTTGAATTGACCAGAGTGTAATATAGTTAAATTACTTTTTTTATTCATATAGTTCAATTTTTTAAATAAACAATATTAATAATTAATTATTATTTTAATTTAAAAAAAAAGGTTAAATTCATGACTTCCTATGTCTCCACATATATTATTATTAATTTGATTATGCAACAAAGTTATAAGCACTAATTAGCAGTATAACAAAGTTTAATAATAGGTTCTTTTAGTACCAACGAAATAAAATTAACGAGATAAAGATTATGAGAAACAAAAATTAGAGATTTGAACAGCTTTTTCTTACTATGTAATTAATAATTTATTATTTTAACAATCTAACTTATATGATTACGGTCAATTAGACTAAGATTAACTTAATTGATTAACTTAATTGGTCTTAGCCATATATTATTATTAATTTTATTTTACGTCCAACTAGACTAAGATCAATTTTTTGGCTCAAAATCAATTTTTTATAACAACGAACCATAATTCCTTAGATGATCAAACTTGTTACTCAAAGCATGTATGAACGTTAATTTCTTAAGATATGTGTTAATATTTTATATTCCTATAACAAAATTGAAACATAATCATATAATTTAGTTCTAATTATTACAACCTATTTCCCAATAACGAAGTCAAGCTTAAGTTCAATGATATGGTAATCAAGCACAGAAAAGTATTAAGAACAAAAATAGATGAATAAATAATCAAACACTTAATAATTGCATAATCTAAAACTACAAATTTTCAAGGAGGTTCATCTATTCCCTAATCAATGGGAAAATTAATTCATGATTAAGAACATAATAACAATGAAGAAGATGGAATTACACATAAGAAAGATGGAATGAATCTTCGCTTCTTCCAAAAGTGTAATCTTTAATTTCCTAGCCTCCAAGACGTGCACAATATGATCTCCAATAACTCCTAACTAAGAATCCTTACAAAATATGAGTTCTTAGCTTAAATAGCGTATAAAAAGCGTGCTAGTGCATTGCTAGCAAGTATGGGTGCAATGTTCTCGTCTAGATATATAGAAATAAATGACATCAAAAGCCCTTGGGCGCATGGCACTGCACCTGGGCACAATGCTCTGTAGTATTAAATAAATACATTTGTTCATCCAATATTTGTCTCCCTCTTATTGAACTTGCATTTTTCACCCCTTTATAGTCAAAATTGGCTTTTAGTATCTTCATGAAAGTTGTAACTTGGACGTTTGCTTTCATATGCATTTACTTTAACTCAATTTGGACTTCTATAACTCCAAATATGATTAAAATATTGCATGTATGTTGTATTTTTTCACAAAAATTCAGCATTGCACTAAACCAATGAAATAATGCAAAACTACACAAAATAGCTAGTTAGTTGATAAAGTAAAAGCATAAACGTCTTATTTAATCAAAGAACCATTTTTCAAAATAACTCTAAAACAAACATTAAATTGAAATAAATAAGCTAAATAGTTGACTCAAAATGATTCAAAAAATAATTATTGTTGAAGGTTCATCAATTACCCCCTTTCGATATATCTATTTTCTAGTCTTCACTTAGTATCGTATTTGTAGGTCCAAGTTGACTTTTCTTTTCAAACTCATAGGAGATGAAATGATTGAATTTCCTGATGCTTGTACAAACTACATCACTCGAATTCAAAACTTAAATTTTTAGTATATCAGAACCCCCCCCCCCACCCCCCACACCCCCCAAAAAAAATATTGATTGTCAAAATGTATGTGAAATCAATATTTTTTGACTTTGATATGGTGAAACTCAATGTACATCGAGTGAGTGGGAGATAACTGTTGGTTTTTTTTATTTTATCCGTAAAATTTTTGTTAAACATCATGATTGCAATACACATGCCTCATTAACGATTGCGCACAATTTCCTATGTAACACGGTGTTACTAACACCTCTTTTCTCCATGCCAACAAAGTGGGTAGTTATTTAAAGGAATACTTTTAGGCTTAATTGCAGTTTTGATCACCCTATTTTAACTGAATCACGAAAGTAGTCCCCCCATTTTATTTCTCTCCAGTTTTGGTCCCCCAAGCAGAATTTTGGTCCAAAACTTGATGAAATTTCATTTTTTTTGCATTTATTTAAGTCACACAATGCCTCAAGATCTCATTTGCAACACTTGTACCTGAAATATATGATCATAAATGGTGTAGTACGGCTTTAAAAACTAAAATTTCATCAAGTTTTAGACTAAAATTCTGTTTGGGGGACCAAAACTGAGGAGAAACAAAATGGAGGGACTACTTTCGCGATTCAACTAAAATAGGAGGACCAAAACTGCAATTAAGCCATACTTTTAAATGAAATACAATTCATAATTCAATAATTTTTTCTCTCTCTTCTATTTTATCATATTTTAACTTCAACCGATCTTTTATAAAATATACATAAATTTCTTCTACATCTCAAACTTCCACCTCTATTCCTCCCATGGCTTCTCAAATTACTAAATCAATTTTGAAAAGATATAACAAATATGTTCGTGAGCTCGATAAAGATGGAACTAAAAAAGGTATTTGAAAATCGTCGGAACTCATTTCGTTTTCCTTAAACAACCAAAGCCTTGCATTTTTAAGGCCCCTTCCACCTACATGTTCCATCTTTAACATGTACATTCATTCTTTCTCCACTATGCTTCTTCAAAATTGTTGACTTTAGAGGTCAAGTAAATCATTGATTTATGAAATCAATTGCCAATGCCTTTATATCAATTATTAGTAGCTTCAATCCACTAAAGTCCAATACAAAGAAAATCTTATGTGAAAACTCTTTATCTCGAATGGCTTTATTGCGTCAAAAATCAAAATCCTCTTTTTTTTTTTTAAAAAAAGCTAGGTTTTTATGATTCGGTATTACTTAGTAGGAGCAATCTAATTTATAACTTTCCTCGGATTTTTAGTGCTCGGTACTTTTAGAGTCCTTTAAATTGTACTTTTCACACCCTTATGGTATGCTTACATGACTCTCTTCGACGTGATTTCTATTACGGATGTTAAACCAACACGTCGAGTCTTAACCCTTAATTTGGTTTCTGGAACCAGTCCTGTCACCCTCGAGTAATATTAAATTCATCTAGAACAATAATTCAAACTAAGGTAATATCTTTGACAAGGAGCATATTGTTTTCCTTTTATTCTAGCTCCACCACTCTGCCTTTTGCTCGAAATCAATTTCCATAGGAAAAAACTTACTTCCTTTAGCTAGACTTCTTCATGAGGGGAGAAGTGTCGGTTTGAGCAAGCTTCATTTAGCTCAAATTTTTAAATGACTTGGTGACTTGCATGAAACTCTCTCAAAAAAACAAAGATTCAATTTTGAATGTAGGTAGCCTCCTATGGCTTTTGTAATTATAGTTGAATTCCATTTATCCTCTAAGTTTTCAGAATTCAAGTGTTTCTCTACCTACTCATACGCCGTATGGTCAAAAATTGGTTATTCTCACCAAAATCATTCCTCTTATTGAGTTTATTTCTTCTTTCAATCAATTTTTCAAATGTTTTCCTACTTTAAACAAACATCAATCTTGTCTTGTGTAACACTCCGATTTTAAAAGAGCGCGAGTGCATTTTTTATTTATACAATCAAGCTAAGATAGTTTTTGGGACAATACCCAAGTAGTTTGCAAATGTCGGTAATGAAAGTCTAACGATGTTTCCGTCGTCAGGGTAATAGTGGGTAGAATGAACTCTGGTATCATCTAAGGGTGTAACGCCCCAAATTTTTGATCCAAATATTACTTAAAAATATTTATTTTCTTTTAGAAACAACTAATTTTTTCTTCTTATGAGTAATTCATCATGTAATAAATTGATATGCGTAAGAAAATAACTTGATATATTTTTTTTCTTCGTAAAAGAACATAATGTAATTTACTAAAATATTATTTATTTATTCATTTGCAAAATTAATATTCCAATGGTTAGATCGATATTCATTTATGGTCTAAAATAAAATAAATCCTCTTTAAGTGAAATTCAAAAGAAACAAGGTTGACTGAAATTAATGACATTCAATTACTTAATAGCGAATGAAATATCACTTCCACATTTCTATTAAAGGTTAATGATGACGAATAAATAACTTTACAATGTACCACAAAATTTTTAGTAATACAAAACATTATTTTTAAGTAAAAATCTCATTTTCCCCCGCGCGTGCACCAATCAAACATCATTCATGCAACTTTTTGAGATCATTAGTACCTAAATGTTGGTGTAAGGGGTCAGTTCATCCCACAGCAAAAATTAAACCAAATAATAAATTAACAACCATAAAATATGAATATAAAATATTTTCGTAATAAAATATTTAAATAAATTGATTCTTTAATAGTTCTCAAAGGGGTATCAAAATCATAAAACATATCTAAATAAATCAAGTAGCAACCGTAGAACAAATAATTATATCAAAATAAAAATAACAATAAAATGTATGCACGTTATGCATGCTCTTAAATATATATGATCTGGATATAATCAGCCACACAGGCGTCCACACAGAAGTCACCCATACCAATGGGGGAAAATTAAACCAGCCACACAGGCGTCCACACAGATGCATATGATATGTCATGAAATGATAATGATGCTCAAAATGTATATGTCTCCATTCACTTAAATAATCACACAAATCATCAGCCACTTAGGCAACCACAAAGATAACAATGTTTAAAAACACAAACCACCAGCCACTTAGGCAACCACAAAGATAACAGTATTTAAAAACACAAATCACCAGCCACTTAGGCAACCACAAAGATAATGATATTTAAGACACAAGTCACCAGCCACTTAAGCAACCACAAAGATAACAATATTTAAAACACAAATCACCAACCACTTAGGCAACCACAAAGATAAAATATTTTAGATTAAATTTTTTTAATCACATAAGACATCAAATTTATATTCTCATGGATGTTCATAGTTATAGCTCAATAACTTCAACACATCAAATATGCACGTGAACAAAGAAAATATAATGTTGTGAATGGAGACGTGAAGCTGATTAGAGAAAGAGAGTAACTTTTCTCATTGAGGTTAATTGCACACATCAATAATGTTGACCAACCGTTATGAATTAATTGACATTCATGCACACTTATTCTTGCTTGTTACACATTTGAGTGGATGTAAAGTAGAAAACACACAGTTTTATAGTTAAATGCTATTAACAATAAAATATAGTGTGGATGATTAAATTTTGACCAAAATTGACTTGGTCATTGTTTACTCTAAAAAAAATACTCCTACGAGTTTTAATTAATTACTAACAAAACCCCAACAATTAATTAATTAATATAAATATACTTCATCAAATAATTAAAATTAGAGGAACAATTATCTTACTATTGTCACGCTAAATTAATTAAATAAAATATATAAATAAAACTAAGGATTTTCACTAATTCTATTATCTCCTTGGTTAAATACTTATTTGGTCTAAAATAAAATTAATAAATGATATAACTTCTATAAATTATAATTTAATTAAATAATTCAACTAATGTTTTCATCAACTAAAATAAATCAAGTAAGACAAAAATATCACTGCAGGTCACGTATAAAAATAAAGTCAACGTATCTAACACATCAATTTCATGATTATCGAAAATAATCAAATAAATAAAATACACAGTTGTCCACGTATGAAATAATTATGCCATAAACCGTTCTAATGTAATTGTCACACCAAAACAATTAAATAAAAATAAAGGTTATAATTATTCAGGTAAAATAGGGAGTTGTAAATTTTAATTTAATTTCTTTACGTGTAGAATAAATTATTAATTAAATAATAAATTACGAAAATTACTAAAAGACACATATATAATATATATGAAAATATTGGGGTGTTACAGAGGGCAAAGCTTATCTTCCACAATAATGTAAAGGGTCACCATTCGAAATTAACAATTAATATTTAACAATTATGTCATGAAGACAAACATAAACACTTAGAAATTATGGCATGATACCAAGCAATAATAGAGCATGTATATACATATATCATATCATAACAAACATGTCTCGCATGTCAAGCACCCTAATGCAATGCTTATATACAAAACGGCAAGAGTCATAAATAATTACATCACATGTACAATCAAACTAAGATAGTTTTTGGGACAATAATCCAAAGTATACAAATAGAAAACACATCGGGGCTATGAGACCTATCAGACATCGTTCATACCCCTGGAGTATTCTCGGCACACAGCTACACTGAAGTACTGCTCCACGAATGATATCCCCCCATGATCACGTTAAAAAAATGGAACATGGACCCACTAAAAAGTCAGCTATCAAGATATGTCATAGATACAATCATCCCAAAACAAAATAAGTGCAGCCATCCAAAAGAAAATCACTAAGGCCGCATACAACAAAAAATTAAATTGATTATCCACTAACAACTACAGTAACAAGGGTGACCTCCACACACTGCACAAGTTCCTTATTACGCAGTATCTCTCCTCGAAGTAACTTCTTCCTCCTCATTAGCCATAAAGCGATCAGTCTCCTCAGAGGTCAGGTCCACCCACAAGATAGGGGGCTTCGGCGGCGCTGGAATCTCAAAAGAGTTCACTACCTCAATGACAGTCAGTAAAGGATAATTCACTAGGAGTGGAAGCTCTGACTCGACCCATGGTGGCACCAACCAAGGGACACCTATCACAGATCAACACGATTTACTAGAGTGCAATGTATCACATACCTACACAACAACAAAAATCTTTGTAAAGATAAGATGGATCGATCAACTCATGGAACCACCATGTGGCCCATTGTGGTCACTACTAACACCGTGGCCCATCATGGTCATCGCTAATTATGAAATTCATGAGCATACTCTGACTTTTCCACAACCTAATAGTGTGTATCTGTAAGAACTCTAACTCTCCCAAAGTGGAGGGAGGGAGATCAAGTAATTAAGAGTATTATATGTCTATTTCATTTATAAATTTTCTTTATACATATCAAATACTTAAATAAATCACTCATTATGGGATAGATGAATTTAAAATAAAGATTCATTAAAATTTTATGGGAATCATCTTGTTTGGGTTGTGCACATATTTTAAGAAAATGTTTGATTATGTTAATTCTAATGATAAAGTAAACTTCTTTTACTAAAACACTCCTGATTAATAAAATACTCCCTTGGACCTTATTTATAATCAAAACTTTTTCACATATAGTTTCTATAATTACTAAAATATTATTTATTATATTATTATTACTTCCATCTTTAAATATTATACCCTTTTGAGAATTTTCATTATCCTTTTAAAAGACTCTCTCTAAATTTTCAATCAAATTATTATTTTATCACTAATACACTCCTAATTAATTAACATTTTTATCTTCAATCAACAATAAATATTGTAATAGAAACATTAACTAATTCTTTTTTTTAAAGAGTAAACTTATGAAATTAATATCAAATCTTAACAAATTTAATATAACTATCCACTTTTTAAACTGCTGTAATTTTCTCAAGGGATCGTATAAATAGGAGAACCAATGAGAGATATTTTTGGAACAATTATGTTAAATAGAGTTGAGTTTGATAACATGTTTATATTTGAGGCAAATTAATTATGACTTTGTTTATAAATGAGGTCGGAGGAGGTAACTAGTTAGTAAAATAATCAAATGAGTTGAAATACGAAGAAAAAGAAAGATTGTATTTCATTGACTACATAAAAGAGACAAATAATGTGGATTTAATATTACAAATGAGAAACATATGTTGAGACAAAAATAAGTTTTTTTTACTGGAACTATTATCGGTGTTTCTTTTATATATAAATATATTTCTTATTTTTCCAATAATAATTTACCTATTTGAAAAAAGATTATTTCAGAATTACATTACTCAATTATTTTAAAATGAATATAATCGTAAATTAGTAGGCGAAACACTAAGTTAAATCTTATTTATTTTTTGAAAATATATCATATTTTTATATTCTAAAATATGTGTTGACTCCATTTTCCCAATAGACTTCTCATGTAAATCAATAGTATAAAAAAAAATAAAATATTATTAATGAAATTTTATTTCTGAAAATATTAAAAACATTTTTTTACTTTTCATTGTTTCAAAAAATTAAAATAATTACTTTACTAAAAAAAAGATTAATCTTCTTGTTATGATAAATTAAATCAACATAAAATTTAACAAATAAAAAAAAATATTTTTAAAAAATAAATACCCTCCTAATATCCCAAATTTGAATTCAATACCTTCTTTTTAAACCTTGTAACTTGGGGAACCTACAATATTGATTAATTGAGTTATGAGGAGGTTATTGTTTTATCCGTGCGACTGGAAATTCAAACTTCGCTAGTGATCGACACAATGTGAAAGTAGAAATACGAAACCGATTGATTTATTATTGTCTTTGAACATTTAATATGCTTTTGGACGGTGCAATGTGTTTGGTGAGACGTATTAATTGGAAGTCTCATCATTTTATGGTCAAAATAACTCTCCTAGCTTCTGGTAAAACTCTATGGACATACTTGAAATAAAATAAATACATATACTATTATATTACTACAAAATCAGCCTTCATATAAAAAAAGTATATTTTAAAAAATAAAATAAAATAAAACATTTTGGTCGGTGTGGCTTATTAAAATCTTTTACTTTTAGCAAGAAAAAAGTATGGCCGTTTTTTCGGTTTTAGTTCTAGTAATTTAATTTTATACAGTTGGTCTTTGAATTAGGAAAGGTTACAAAATCTGTAATTTAATATTTTCCAATACTTTGACATGCGTGTATGGACGTCCTTTATCAGTCCTCAGGGGTTAATACTCCATACAACGTTTCTTAATAAAAATGATATGTGTTCACTCACATGGAATAAATTGACCAAATTCAGTTAGTGATGATAAAACACCGAAACAGAATTATGTGAAAAACAGGACTAGTTTTTTTTTTTTTGGTAAGCTGAAAAACAGGACTAATTGATGCTGGATTGGTTGGATTATTTTATTTTGGTTTAGCAATAGCATAATGAGATTAAATTTTTTGTGTACTACTCGAACTAATTAGATGTTAAAATATTGAAATGTGCTGTTGTTGGTAATTTCAATTATGTGATCACTATTATTATTTAAATTATTGTTATTATTAAACACATCTAATAATAGTTAATGTGGAGAGTTTTTTTGGACTTACAATAATTAGTAAGTTAAGAGAATCATATCTCTTTCTACTATATAAGTATAGGAATATTATATTTGATAGCCTTCGCTTTCACCAGTATTCCACATTTTTTTTTAAATCAAATTTTTTGCATCAGTTTTTCTATCGTTTTAGAAATTTTCGGTAGAATAAAAAAATTGAGAAAATTTATTGTTTTCTAAATTTTTGGTAGGTAAAAGAAATTATTTTTCAAAATTTTCAATAGACAAATAAATTGTTTTGGAAATTTTGGGAGGCAAAAATACCATGAAAATTTTTTTTTACCTATCAAATTTTTTATTTTTGAAACTTTTACAAGGAAAAGTAACCGTTTTTGAAAAAATTCTGGTAGGGTAAAAAAAATTGAGAAAAACTTTAGCCTATTAAATATTTTGTTGTCGAAATTTGAAATTTGCAATAGGCAAAAACACAAAACTTGAGAAAAAATTTGCCTATCAAAATTTTTGTTTTCAATAGACAAAAAGTTTGAAAATAAATTTTCTGATTAACTAAATAACTATCGAAAAAATTCGACTAATGAATTTTTCGATTCAAGAATTTCAAATGAAAAAAAAAATACTTTATCTAGAATTTTAGAAAGAGGTTGTATGTGAATTGTTCGAATATTTTTTATTTTTAGTATTCATCATTGATGAGGATAGGAACATCATGGACAAAAATTATAAATATCACAGTATATATTTAATGTATGATACAAAATATAATTTTTTAAATGCATGTCGCATTAAGATTATACATCTTGTAAAATCACTAATGAAATAGAGGTATTTTAAAATCACTAATGGAATAGAGTTAGTTTTTCTCTTTATATTCAGATAATATAAAATATCTAATTTCTAGTATCAAGATAATTGATTTGTTTATGTTGCTATTAAATTTACAGAACGGATCCGTTCAGTTTCGTTCATGCTCTACAACAAGTTTTTTTTCTTCTTAATTGGAAATATTCCAAACGAGCCTATGCTAATTAAACTGAACGGAAACATAATTTATTTTCTTGTTTTGATTCATGATCCTAATTGCTTCCTGATCATGTTTTATTTTTATTTTAATCATATATAGAGATTATGTTGTTTTATAATTACATATTCATACTTTGGATGATGATGATGATGATGATGATGATGATGATGATGATGATGATGATGATGATGATGATGATGATGATGATGATGATGATGATGATGATGATGATGATGATGATGATGATGATGATGATGATGATGATGATGATGATGATGATGATGATGATGATGATGATGATGATGATGATGATGATGATGATGATGATGATGATGATGATGATGATGATGATGATGATGATGATGATGATGATGATGATGATGATGATGATGATGATGATGATGATGATGATGATGATGATGATGATGATGATGATGATGATGATGATGATGATGATGATGATGATGATGATGATGATGATGATGATGATGATGATGATGATGATGATGATGATGATGATGATGATGATGATGATGATGATGATGATGATGATGATGATGATGATGATGATGATGATGATGATGATGATGATGATGATGATGATGATGATGATGATGATGATGATGATGATGATGATGATGATGATGAATTATTATTATTATTATTATTATTATTATTATTATTATTATTATTATATTCGTTTGCACAGCTGCATTTTATTGTTTTTGGATTTTTGGCAAAATGAAATAAAATTGATTTGTTTTGTTTGAATGTATGCATTCAGTTTTTATTTAAAATATTATATTAAGATGTAAAGAAACTCAATCAAGACTTGCGCTATATATTTTTTTTATGAGAGGTTTACTTTGTATATGTTGTTTTGTTTAAATTTTTATGGTTGCAAATTTGCATAAATTAATTAAGTTATAAACTAGTTGATAATTGAAAAACGATTAATAGTTGATAGCTGGAAAACTAGCTGATATATGATAACTTATGATTTATTGTTGAAAAATTAGTTAATTGAAAATAAAATGTTTGATAAATTTAACTTTTAACAATAATAATAAATATGACAATGCATATCTTAATAACTTAAAATATTTTAATAATAATAAATATGGCAATGCATATCTTAATTTATTTATTTAAGATAAATAACATTAATTTATTTTTTTATAGTTAGTTTGGCAAAGAATTAAAGAAAGTACTTGAAGTTGTGAACTAGTGGCTGAGAGAGTTGAGTTAGTGTGATAATTATTTTGTATTACATAAGAATTAAAAAAATTAATAAAAATAAAATAACAAGGTTATAAATAAAAAGAAAATATAAAAAACTATAAGTTGTAAGTTCAAGTGCTAGTTGAAATAGCAAATCAGAATAAACTATATATAAGTTGGTGAGAAAACTTGTTTACCAAACATATCTCTTTTAATCAAATAAGCTTATAAGCTAGTTTAATAAGCTATAAGCTAGCTTATTGGCCTTACCAAACAGTGCAATAAATAGCAATTTTGTCCCAATTTAAGTTTTGTTCAATTATTCTTGACTTTTTATTTAATTTTTTTAAATGAGTTTTTATTTTGTTTTAGAGTAAAGAGACTCAATTTAGTCTTTGAAAAAAATAAAAGAAAATTTAAAAAAGGAATAATTATTTACTGTAAATTGTGAAAATCAAATTATATAAGTTTATAGGATCACTGTGGTGTGTGTGGTTTGCTATATTTTGTTTTGGTACATGGTACATAGATATTTTGTTTTGGTACACAATATTTGGTTTTGATACTAGTACTTTTTTTTTATATCTTATGTTTTGAATCATTTTGAATGCCGTTGTGGTTTAATTTGAATATTATTTGCTTTATTTTTTAAATTAAATGATTAACTTAGTAAATTTTTTGTTTCGGAGATTTAATTGTTCATTTAATTGTTGTCAGTGATTTAATTGTCTATTTTTAATTATTGTCAAAGACATAATTGTCTTTTTTTTTTATAGAAATTACACGTGAGAGAATTAAACAAGTTAGAAAAAAAAAAAACTAAGTTGATGGTTCACATAAGGACTAATTTGACTGTATTTATTTTTCTTAGAACTAATAAGTACTTTTATTTTCTCAGTGACTAAAATA
This sequence comes from Cicer arietinum, assembly GCF_000331145.2. Lineage (NCBI taxonomy): Eukaryota > Viridiplantae > Streptophyta > Magnoliopsida > Fabales > Fabaceae > Cicer > Cicer arietinum. Next base: position 38,022,727 of record NC_021164.2, read on the forward strand.
AGTCTTTTAAGAATTTCTCAAAGACTTGAATGGACCTTTGCTATTTGTATTATGTGTCATATAGAAATTGGAATAAGACACCAACAATTGAACATTGTGAAAGTTTTTTTTTTTTTTTAATTATTTTTTTTTATCTTAAAAAAGACAATAAATTTAATCATAATTAACTCACATAACTGTGAAGTTTCGAGTTCAAATTCAAAACAAGATGTCCAACCTAAAAGTCTCAGGATTTATAGATCTAAGAATTAGGACTGTGAAATCCCAATTCTATTTCATAATTGTTGTAATAATAATAATAATAATAATAATAATAATAATAATAATAATAATAATAATAATAATAATAATATTAATAATAATAATAATAATAATAATAACAACAATAATAATAATAATAATAATATTATTATTATTATTAAAAATAATAATAATAATTGTTTGTAACGATAATATCATTTATAATAACTGTATATTAAATGATCTTTATAATTTGATTCAAAATTGATTTATTCATTGGTAGTGCATGTATCATCAGTTTCGTTTTTAATAATAGTGTTGTATTTATTTTCAATCGAATGCAGAAATAGCATACTAATTGATATATTTATTATCTATTGAATTGAATTGATATTTTATTGAAAGCAATTGTACATTTATTTATGATAGTGAAGCTAATGAACTAGCTTTGAAGATCGTGACATTCAAATAAATTTAATATAATTTAAAGTGCATTTTTATGAAAAGGGACGAATTTTTTATATGATAGTTTGTAGGACAAAGTTGATATTGTTGACCATTAAATATCTAGTTAACGGTATTAGTGAATAAGGTGTTTTCACTTATCTCTCGTAATTAATAGAAAAAATTTGTGGTAATATGAATTTTGAATGTGTTACGTGTTCCAATGTTTTGAAAATTTGCAAAGCGAGAGAATTCATTAAAATTGTTGATATTTTTTTGGTGCATTATTTATTTTAATATAATCTTTATTAATAATATTATTATATATTAACAGTAAGAGTATTTTAGACTTTTCTATTATCTTGTATATATACTTATTGAAAACCTATCACACTAAACTTTATGTTTATTTGGTTTATGAAACCTAGTGAGTTTTTTGGCTTCTCTCTCTCTTCATCTTCCTCCCTTCTATCTTTATCATTGTTAATATGGTATCAAAAAACTTTGGTTGATTTTGGAATCTACTGTAAAGTGGTCCACATTTTAAAAAACTTTTTGTGCGACCCGTTTTGCGGCCGAGCCGACTTGCTTCCTCCGTTTCCGACCCAATTCTACCTCTCTATTTCCGACGCGATTATGCTCTTCTATCTCCAGCGCGATTCTTCTTTTTTGTTTCTAGCGTGGTTATGCTCTTCTGTTTATGGCACAATTTTGTTTGGTTCTTGGTTGACTCTGCTATTTACATGTTATCCCTAATTTATTTGTCTCAATGATTGTGTTTGTCGTATTTTCTTGTCATTATTTGTTATGGTTGGTGCTAAGGATAATTCTCTTCAAGCTGTTAGTGTCAACCTCAATGGACAAAATTATTCTTATTGGAATTATGTGATAAAAAAAATTTGATTGGAAAAGATATATGGGGTTATGCTGATGGAACTTCTGTTAAGTCTACAGATAATAGGGATGAAGCTAAATATGCAAAAGATTTGAAAACATGAAATGTTAGTAGTTCAAAAATCATTACTGGGATTAATAATTATATTAAGTTGTCTATAGGAGTGCAACTAGCAAAGTATGATACTGCTAAAGAGATTTAGCATCACTTGAAACATTTGTATGTCCAGTCTAACTTTACAAAATATTATCAGTTGGAAAGTGATACCAGGGCCTTAAGCATAACAATATGACCATTTAGGAATTCTATTCAGCAATGACTAATTTGTGGGATCAGTTGGCTCTTACGGAATCAACAGAGTCGAAAGTTGTCAAAGCGTACATTGATCAAAGAGAGGAGCAACGTCTGATTTTGTTTCTCATGGCTCTTCGTGATGATTTCGAGGGCCTTCATGGGGGTACTTTGCATCATTCCCCTTTTCCTAATGTTGAATCAGTAGTTAGTGAATTGTTGGCAGAAGAAAATAGACTTAAGACTTATTATGTTGTGTTAGATAAGGGAATTCTCTCAACCCCTTCATATGTTTTTGCTGCTCTTGTTCAAAAAGGAAAATCTCAAGGGAGGGTTGGGCTTGGCACTGATGAATGTGCTTTTTGTAAAGAAAAAAGTCATTGAAAAGCATATTGTTCGAAATTGGTGAGAACACATAAGAAGAATTTTAGGGGGCCATCGTTCAATGTTATTGCTTATGCTTCTCCTAGGCTCCTTCTGTTGGCTCTAGCTCTGGTTCTGTTTACTCATCTAAGACTGCTTCCCAAATATTGGATATTGTAGAATAACTTCAAAAACTTCTTGCCACTCAATCACATGCCATGTATGCCACCTCTTCTAAAGGTTTGAACTCCTCTAGTTTGTTAGGTATATCTCCTTCCATATAGATTCTTGATTTTGGAGCATCTTATCATATGACATATGTTGAAAAATCTTGTGCATGTGAATCATGCCTCGTATCTGTCGGTTGTGACTATTGATGATACTCCTATGCCATTAGCAGGCATTGATTCTATCTACGCACCTAACTTGTCTTTTTTTTTTTTCCTGATGTTAATTATATTCCTAATCTCACTTTGAGTCTTGCTTTTGTTAGTCAAATATGTGATTTCAATTATTCAATTATATTTTCTTCCATTTTTTGTTGTGTGCAGGATTCACATTCCGGGAGGCTGATTGGAACATGCCATAGACATATGGACTTTATGTTTTGGATGACCTACGTGTCCCAGATACTACAGTCTCAACAACTACTATTGAATTATTATCTAGTTTTCGCTTGAATTCTTTGTCTTTTAGTTTTTATTTTTGACATTCTCGCCTTGGACATGTTTTTGCTTCTAGATTAAAATATTTGGCTTTTACTAGAGCTTTATGAAAGTTACAAACCAATGATATTTCATAATAACCTTTTGGTTTAGTTCACTATGATGTCTGGGGTCTGTTACCGGTTCTCAACAAAGGTGGATCTAGATGTTATGTTTCGTTTATTGATGATTACACTTTTTATTGTTGGGTTTATCTTATGAATAATCGGTCTGAATTGTTTGACCTTTTATCATATATTTCGTGCCACATTCAAGACTCAACATAATATTGTTATAAAGTGTTTTCACTATGATTTAGGTGGTGAATATACCTCTTATAAATTATTTGAATTACTTGCTAATGATGGCACCCTCCACCTAACATCTTATATTGATACTTCTCAACAAAACTGTAACACCCCGATTTTCAAAACGAGGGTGTATTTTTTTTCAAAAGAGATTAAAATAAAACAGAGAAACAAATAAGATAAATACCTTTGGATAAATAATTGAGTCATTATAATTTACAAGCAGCGGAAAAGTTTCTCAAAATATGAATCCAAAATATTTACACATCAAAAAGTGGTACATGTACCCCATCGAAAATAACATGTCAAGCTGACAATATTAGTATAGGTACAGTCTTCCATTTTGAAATAAATACAATTCAAAGAAAGATGTATGTTCCCTCTATGTCAACCTAATCTGATCATTCTCCAAAACAAACTAAACGGTTTCTCAAAATATGAATCCAAAATATTTACACATCAAAAAGTGGTACATGTACCCCATCGAAAATAACATGTCAAGCTGACAATATTAGTATAGGTACAGTCTTCCATTTTGAAATAAATACAATTCAAAGAAAGATGTATGTTCCCTCTATGTCAACCTAATCTGATCATTCTCCAAAACAAACTAAACGCCCTGAGTGATCTCCATTTAACTTAAACGATTTTCACGACAACATTAAGTAAACGTAGACATTAAGAGATTCCCCATTCTTAATACTCGTTTAACTTAAACGATTTTCACGACAACATTAAGTAAACGTAGACATTAAGAGATTCCCCATTCTTAATACTCGTTTAACTTAAACGATTTTCACGACAACATTAAGTAAACGTAGACATTAAGAGATTCCCCATTCTTAATACTCGTTTAACTTAAACGATTTTCACGACAACATTAAGTAAACGTAGACATTAAGAGATTCCCCATTCTTAATACTCGTTTAACTTAAACGATTTTCACGACAACATTAAGTAAACGTAGACATTAAGAGATTCCCCATTCTTAATACTCGTTTAACTTAAACGATTTTCACGACAACATTAAGTAAACGTAGACATTAAGAGATTCCCCATTCTTAATACTCGTTTAACTTAAACGATTTTCACGACCACATTAAGTTAACGTAGACATTAAGAGATTCCCCATTCTTAATACTCGTTTAACTTAAACGATTTTCACGACCACATTAAGTTAACGTAGACATTAAGAGATTCCCCATTCTTAATACTCGTTTAACTTAAACGATTTTCACGACCACATTAAGTTAACGTAGACATTAAGAGATTCCCCATTCTTAATACTCGTTTAACTTAAACGATTTTCACGACCACATTAAGTTAACGTAGACATTAAGAGATTCCCCATTCTTAATACTCGTTTAACTTAAACGATTTTCACGACCACATTAAGTTAACGTAGACATTAAGAGATTCCCCATTCTTAATACTCGTTTAACTTAAACGATTTTCACGACCACATTAAGTTAACGTAGACATTAAGAGATTCCCCATTCTTAATACTCGTTTAACCCTAATGGTTTTCACAAACACACATTAAGTAAACAAGACATTAAGAGATTCCCCGTTCTTAATACTCATTTAACTTAAACGATTTTCAAAACAAACATTAAGTAAACAAGACATTAAGAGATTCCCCGTTCTTAATACTCATTTAACTTAAACGATTTTCACAACAACATTAAGTAAACGTAGACATTAAGAGATTCCCCATTCTTAATACTCATTTAACTTAAACGATTTTCAAAACAAACATTAAGTAAACAAGACATTAAGAGATTCCCCATTCTTATACTCATTTAACTTAAACAATTTTCAAAACAACATTAAGTAAACAGAAATATTAAGAGATTCCCCATTCTTAATACTCGTTTAACTTAAACGATTTTCACGACAACATTAAGTAAACGTAGACATTAAGAGATTCCCCATTCTTAATACTCATTTAACTTAAACGATTTCCAAAACGAACATTAAGTAAACAAGACATTAAGAGATTCCCCATTCTTAATACTCATTTAACTTAAACGATTTTCAAAACAAACATTAAGTAAACAAGACATTAAGAGATTCCCCATTCTTAATACTCATTTAACTTAAACGATTTTCAAAACAAACATTAAGTAAACAAGACATTAAGAGATTCCCCATTCTTAATACTCATTTAACTTAAACGATTTTCAAAACAAACATTAAGTAAACAAGACATTAAAAGATTCCCCATTCTTAATATAACCAAAACCTAACTCTAAGATTTTACCCATAAAGCCTTAGATTCATTTTCCCCCAAATCAACACTTCAACCCTAACAAATTCCTTTCCACACAACCACAGATAAGTCCCTAAATGCAAACTAGAAGTTTGGAAGGAGCTTTTACGTTAGCTTTTACGTTCGATTAAGGTACCGCGAGTAAATCCGGTAAAATCTCCGCTCGCAAAGTTGGTTGCCTAGCACCGTAGCGTGGTAGTGAGCAACTTTCCCTTCTATCTCTTCGCGAAACGAAGCTTAGATCTAGATGAAACGGGGAGGTTTGTGTTTGACGGTTTTGAAATCCCTAACACCGTTTTCGAATCCGAGAAGAAGAAAGGAGTTGGGAACTTGATCTTTTTCACCCACTAGCATTGAGTTTTAATTCTCGAATTAAAAGAAGCAAAGAAAAACGAAAATGGAAGAAGGAAGAAGAAGGGTTCTCGCGCGCGCAGGGAGGGAGAGGAAGAAGTTTTCTTGTTTTCTTTCCTTTCTCTTTCTTTCCTTTGTTTTTCTTTTCTTTCTATTTCCGTTTCCCCTATTTCCTTCCAACCATATATATATATATATATATATTACTTACAATATATACATATATATTTATATATTAATATATTATAATTAAAATAAAACCAACAATTATCTAACAACTCTTACCCCCATCATTTCATTCCCCTCTTAGTCTAACTTAATAAAAATATCTACTCTCGTCGCAACTCAATTGTCCGGTACAATTTTCAGCAACCCGAGATATTTTTAACAAAATTGCCCGGTATTAAATCCTTCGTAACGGAAGTAAATTATTTTCCGACAAATAATTTTAATCCAATTTCCAAAAATATATTTTTGGCATTTAACTCACTCAATACCAAAAACTGGGCTAACAGCCTAAGAAATTCCACACAAAATACCCTAAAATTGCATAATTTAAGATTTAAAAACTATGTGTCTTACAAAAACAGAGTTGCTGAATGGAAACATCATCATATTATTGAGACTGCTCATTCCTCAATTACGGACAAATACATTTTTCAATAGGTGAGACTACTCGTGAGTAGGAACGTCCCTCTCATAGTTCTTTAACTGTAAACCATGCCTTTTCTTCTTTCCATCAATATATCCAATCGCATACTTAGTATAACACATCATAGTACACATCCAACTAATCCGAATGGTCGATAAAGATAAGAATAAGTGATGTATTTATCCCTCTCTAAGATGAGAATAAGTGATGTATTTATCCTTCTTCTATTCAACACACTACTTTTATTTTCTTGGTAAGTTGCATTGTCGATAAAGCAGTCGTTAAAAAAATTATTTAATATTTTGTAAGTAGTATATGATCCATGTAAGCGAACTTTGGGTTATGGCAACTGTCATAGGCGTCTTAGACATTCTTATCTTAGTGTGGCCTCCATCTTAGAAGGATCTACCTACTATGAACAACTCTGAATGAAATGTTAGGTCTAAGAAGAGTCTTCACTTGTTGACCAATCGCTAGATCTAATTATGAAATTTTGTAGTGTATTGATAGCGTTTGAGCAAGTGTTCTGAATCGTTGCAAGTACTAATTAAAATGGTAGTACCAGATGTCGAACTCAAGGATTGCGTTTTACTATCGAACTCAAGGATTACGTTTTACTATCGAATTATGTTTAATTACTGAAATTGAACAAAAAATTTTAGAATTGATTGAAATAATATTTGAAATTAACAAGAGTAATATAATTGAACTTTTATAATAAGAAAAATGTGAGGGATGAGATTTACTTCGAATCCAACCTTGGTTTCTAATTGGATCCTAGTTACTAAGTTCCTTTATTGAATTATTAATCTTCATTATTCTTGCTGTAATGTCTTAGAAACAGAACATTTATTTCCAAAGTAACCCCTAATTCTTTAGTGGATTTAAGAATATAACTAAGCCTTACAATTACAAGAATTCTTTTATTAAACTATTGCCTTTGCAACTAATTTAATTGGTTTCATGACCTGTATCTATCCATAGACTACAATGTCATGAATTTCTCATCTCAAGCATTTGTAAAGTTCACTTTCATTTCAAAATACGAATCATAGAATATTTTAAAGTTGATCAAGCCATAAAAAACATTTAGCACAAAGATGAGAAAAATAATTCAATAAACTCAGTTATATAACTACAAATCTAATCAGAAAATTAAGGGTTTCGTCTTGTTTCACGCATCCTTAATAAATAAGGTTTAGTTACTCATGACAGAGAAAAAAAAGATAGAGATTAGAGAAGAATTACAAGAAATATTCATGAATCATTCTTGACAAAACTGCTCAAATAGTGTTAGAAACAATCGTCTCTGAGTTTTTTTTGCTGGGCACAAGTCTCCAAACTTCCCAATTGTTAAAAAGATCCTTAAAAAGTGGGAAAAACACGTTTTTATATATTCTGATACGCGTCACACGCCCTAGGTGCGGTTTAAGCGCATTGCGGCTTAAAGAGACAAATTGTACAGGCAGAAATGCGCCCCAGAAGCAAGTTTTGCGCTTCAGACACAAAGTCTCTTATGTCTGACGTATGTGTCTGCTCTTTTGGGTTTGAATTTGGCTCCGGTGTCTTCATGCAAGTTATAGCTATTTATGATAGCTTTCATTTTCACTTGGATTTAGTTCAATTGGACATCTACAACTCGATATATGGCTGAAATACTCCATATAGGTCATGTTGGTTTCTCACCAAAATTCAGTACTGCACTAAAACAAAGAAACAACGCAAAACTACGACTGCACTAAAACAAAGAAACAACGCAAAACTACGAAAAATCTCTACTTTAGCAAGGAAATAAGAACACAAACATTTCATTAGCTCAAAGAACTAAAATTCATACAATGTATCAAATAACTCGTCAAATTAACTAATGATTTAAGATAAATAAGACTAAAAACAATGAAAAATATGCATATAATAAAGAGTCATCATACATAAAAGATATAATACTTTATCTCCTTATTAAGCGATGTATTCTAGTTCGTTGTGACAAAAATATCTTTGCAGACTGACTCAAAATTGATAAGGTACTAATTGGAAGAAATTCTTGTTATTCTTACCGAAGAATGTCTTTGTATTCTAGAATCGTCCGAATCCCACTTTCTCTAATACGTTTCAAATTTTAGCATTTAATTGGATTATAATAGATGGGGTAAAGAAAAATTAATGCATATAGGTTAAAGTACATGAACCTAGTAGGTTTCTTTTTACTCTCGTTCCATGATTTCCACCAACTCTTGTGTTTACTCCTTCATTAGTTATTACTCATTTATTCCTTTGTCTCATGGGAAAATCCTCAGTTACATGGTCTATTTAACGACACTGAAAGTATGCTCGTATAAACTTTTCAAGACATTCCCTTATTTCAAAGAATTATAGAGTTTTTTTTATTGTATGATATTTTTGTGAGCCTATTTGAGAAATATACAAAAAGAACTTTGGAAGAATAATAAATTATAGTTAAAATATTGGAACTCTTTGTATTTGCGTTTTTATTGTTAGAATTTTTTATACAAGCTTTCAACTAGTTTTTGTAATATTAAAATGTTGAAATTTGTGAAGTTGAATGAAATTTTAATCAATATTTTAAACTGTTTGAGTATGCTTTCTTCGATTTTTTTTGGTTGAGATTATCTTGGTGAAGAAAAATATACTCCATGGAAATTTGGAGAACGAGTCGAGTTAGTAAGGTAGTTAGTGTCTTAGGTACTTAGTTTGTCTTAGTTAAGCTTGATTAAATCGAAGGTTTTAGTTCGAACAAGTTTTAACTTTGCTTTAGGTGAGCTGCTATGGTGATATTAACTGAGAGGTAAGGTCTCCTCCCAGTTTTTACTATAACATGTTTAGGTCATGCTTGTTGTTGGTGTTTAGCTACTTAATAGTTGATTTTATGTCTTACTACTTTGTTTGATTCTTTGTTGTTTGCAATTTTTTTATGTTTAATTTCTTGGTGTTATATTATTATCCTTGAATAATGCATTTGAACATCACATGAAATAATGATTGAATAATGTGGTGAATTCATATAATGCAATATGATATGGTGATGTGAATTAATGCATTAATTACTTATGACATGGTAATTATGGTGTAATGCATTTTTGATCATATATGTGAGAGTATGTTTATGTTCATGCATACATAGTAAGTGACATTCATAATTGGTTGAAGTCATAGTAACATTTATAATTGGTTGGAGTCATAATGGTACATCCATAATTGGTAGGAGACTATAATTCCTAAATGGGAATCGAAGTCGTGAGTGTGTGTTAAGACTTCATCTTTGTTGATCATGTTAGATGGTAATGAACCACCTTTTCCGGAATCATATGCACTGACATGTAGACATTGCATTTGGGTGTTTGATGTGTAAGAGGTGTTGGTACAGTGAAAAGTGTGCATGCTCTATTCATTGCTATTTATGCTAAATGTTTCTAGTGGCAACTCTTTACTTTGTTTTGGATCAGATTGAATGCTGCAAATTACTAAGATTCATTTATGCAAAGTTCAAGATGACGATGAAGGTGTAGTAGAGTCATGGCTTCGATTGCCAGTCCAATGCAGACACCATGTTCTAGGTAGTGGGTCAATACTACCCAAGAGCCTTGTTAAATATGCCATGATCTACTTAGGGTTAACCAAGTTATTAGGATCGATAGTCCTTGTTGCTATATTATTTAATTGATTGTAAAATTAAATTTGAAATAAATATGGTTTATTTGGAATATTTTATTTACATTGTGTTGACACCTAATTTTGTCCGATTTTTACTTTTTATTAAAAAGGGAAATAATAATAATAAAAAATATGTAAATATATATGAATAAATATAAAAATAAAAATAAATAATTATGGATATAAGCTTTTAACAATCACAAGTGTTTTCGGTTCTTGTTTGCCTCTAATTTTTGTTCAAACTATTTTCTAAAATATAAAAATAATAATAAGAAATAAAAATAAAGGAAATTGAAAAGAAATGAATTGATGGTCATAAAAATCGATGCAATGATCATCAAAATAAATGAAAAATTGAAAAGAAATAAATTGATGATCATAAAAATCAATGCAATGATGATCAAAATAAATGAAAAAAAACCAAAAATAAATTGATTGATGGTCATAAAAATCAGAATAATGATGATCAATTGAATAGAAAAGAAAACCGAAGAAATGAATCAATAGCAATAAGAATCGGTATAATTGTGGCCAATTAAAAGAAAAGAAACCAACAAAAATAGATTAATGGTAATCAATTGACAATTATTCTTTTGTCTTTTAAAATCTATACCCAAAAGTCTATAAATAGTCGGCCACAAGAAGACAAAAAGGGGCACAATTGAAAACACAAATTGAGAGCACATAAAAAAGAGAGAGATTAGTTGGCAAAAGAGAAGGAAAAAATCTGGTCTTGAAACAATCG
>NC_021164.2:38033855-38035727 GCF_000331145.2 Cicer arietinum
TTTATAAGCCGAAAAAATAAATTTCATCATATTGTAATATAATATTCATAATACGTCTTTATCAACTAAAAAAAATCATAACAACAGATAAGTGTTTTCGCCCTTAGGATTAGAATTAATGGTCGCGGCCGCCGGATGAAATTCATCCTCGCTCGCCGCACCATATTACTCACTCTCAATCGTGGGTGGCCTTTGTGTCGCGACATATCCGACAACGTACGAGCAAATAATTTAACATATTATTTCACCGTCGTGTCCATCTGTCTCGTTCACATACCGCCACATTACGTTATTGTTTTAAAAGAAGAATTAATTTTCTTTCTTTACTTTAAAACAAATATAGAAAATATAATCCATGAATAAGTATTATTATTATTATTATCATTATTATTACTATTATTACATTTTTTATTTTTTTGATACATGTATAAATATAAAATAATAATAAAATATGTCAACACATCAATATTTTCTACCCAAGAACTACGTGAGTTTGGATTTCCTTATTGCACCTGGGGATACGTAGGAGCAAGGTCTTTCCCTTGTCAAACCAAATTAATAAAACAAATATTTTTTTTTCTTTCATTAATGTAAATAATTTAATTTTTTTTATTATTCTTTTTGGGGTAAAAATAAATAAATAAATATTTTGTATATAATTAATTATAGGGTAACCGCCTTAACGGACGTTGTAGGTGGATAATACTTCCCTACTCGTAATCGACTCCCGAATCCAAATTTTTGATTCAAAAATATTATTTTAGGTTTTATCCAATTTTTCCTTTAATAAAAATAAAATTGGTGGCAACTCTTTTTATTTTTTTTTTCGCGGACAAACCGGACGCGACAGCTGGCGACTCCGCTGGGGACAATTTGAGAGTTAAGCCCAATCTAATTAATTATATATAGTTATTTTATTATTTTTATTTATATTACCCCTATTGTTTTATATTTTTTGTCATATTGTTGATATAATTATATGTATTTTGTCAATTTATTTTTTATTGTGATTATTATTTATTTTATTTTTTTTTCTCTATACACCCTAACACGATTCACACACTTTTGAGTGGGCTCTATACCCGGGCTGAGTGCAACCTAAGATAAGTTCGAGACTGTGTAATGATAATCTTCTGGATGTACATCTTGTTTGGTTGTCATGAAAGTCTCACCTAGAGTTGACCTTTTCTATAATATTTCCATTTTAATAGTTTACCTATTAATTGGTTTAATATTTTAGAACTGAGTTGTGTGCTCTAGGAACCAATTTAGAACTATAGAGCTACCCTTAGTAAAGGTTCACATGGAAAAATGGTATAAATCGCACGTACATACGAAAATCTTACACTATGTCATGTTCACTACCCGCTAGTATACCCAAGTTTTTTTTTCTCTTCCTCATCATCATTTTTTTGTTTGTTTGCATCATAGTCTTTATCATGGTTACTTTTGAAAAATCATTATCTCATCATTTTCAAAACCATAAAAATTAAGGCTTGTTGTGAATAACTTTGACCACAGGAAATATGGGATCAAATGGTGGCTCAAATATTACTCCATTAAGAAAGACCTTGCCATTGAGAGTTCTTAAACCTGATGTGAACAACATTAAGAATCTTGCTCGGAAGTTGAAGAAAGTACAACGTGTAATCTTTATGGGGAAATTCGGCAAGATTCTTGATTTACTTGAAGTTAATGTACAAGTGGATGCCCTTACGGCGTTGGCCCAATTCTATGATCCTCCTTTTAGGTGTTTCACTTTTAAGGACTTTCAGTTAGCCCAAACGTTGGAAGAGTTCGAACGAATAATGGGATATCCGATGAAGGGGAGTAAACCTTACCAATACATGGAACACTACCCCTCACTGAAAA
>NC_021164.2:38045204-38046097 GCF_000331145.2 Cicer arietinum
GCACAAAAATATCTGTTAGGTTAAAAACCCAAAAGGGCGACCTGAGAGAAGAAGAAAAACAAGAACAAAGAATATATACTCGAAAAGACAAAATGAACAATATGGATCGGATTATCGCATGAGAAGTTAGTACAGTCTACCTTGGAATTACTAGTAACCAAGTTGGGTCTCTCACCCATTTCTTTTGTTTTATCTTATGTATATTCTTTTTTCTTTACCATTGAATTACTAATAACCAAGTTGGGTCTCTCACCCATTTCTTTTGTTTTATCTTATGTATATTCTTTTTTCTTTACCATTGAATTACTAGCAACCAAGTCGAGTCTTCCACCCATTTCTTTTGTTTTATCTTATGTATATTCTTTTTTTATTTCAATATATTCATATATACTGTTATTACCTTTATAATTTAACTTTTTTTCCTAAATGTATCTTATGATTATCATGTATTGGAAAGTAAAACATATTCCATACCTCGATACAATGAATTGCAATAAAATCGGATATAGTATAGGTCGTTTACAGTACAAGGCAGACAGCAACATGAGATCCAACGTCACATCACAATATTAAAAAAGAAAAAAAAGAAAAAAAGAAAGAACGGAAGAAAAAGAAAATAAAAGAGGACAAAAAAAAAAGGAGATCAAAGATATGACGTTAAAAAAAAAAAAAGAGTATAAGTGCTTTCTTTCATCCATGATTTGAATGGTCGTGTCCAATAAAAATATTAATAAAAACCGACATATTCATCATTCGTGAAATTTTGCAAATTTAAAGCCGAGAAAACGACCCGCATGTTGAAGCCGGGAAAACGACTCGCACCAGAAGCCGAGAAAACGACCCGCATGTTGAAGCCGGGAAAACGACTCGCACCCGAAGCCGAGAAAACGACC